>NC_091977.1:15983510-16128032 GCF_044704955.1 Pristiophorus japonicus | reverse complement strand
GGGGGTGAGGAGAAGGGGGGGGGTGAGGGAGAAGGGGGGGGGTGAGGGAGAAGGGGGGGGGGGTGAGGGAGAAGGGGGGGGGGTGAGGGAGAAGGGGGGGGTGAGGGGAAGGGGGGGGTGAGGGAGAAGGGGGGGTGAGGGAGAAGGGGGGGTGAGGGAGAAGGGGGGGTGAGGGAGAAGGGGGGGTGAGGGAGAAGGGGGGGGTGAGGGAGAAGGGGGGGGTGAGGGAGAAGGGGGGGGTGAGGGAGAAGGGGGGGGTGAGGGAGAAGGGGGGGTGAGGGAGAAGGGGGGGGGGTGAGGGAGAAGGGGGGGGGTGAGGGAGAAGGGGGGGGGGTGAGGGAGAAGGGGGGGGGGTGAGGGAGAAGGGGGGGGGTGAGGGAGAAGGGGGGGGGTGAGGGAGAAGGGGGGGTGAGGGAGAAGGGGGGGGTGAGGGAGAAGGGGGGTGAGGGAGAAGGGGGGGTGAGGGAGAAGGGGGGGGGTGAGGGAGAAGGGGGGGTGAGGAGAAGGGGGGGGGTGAGGGAGAAGGGGGGGTTAAGGGAGAAGGGGGGGGGTGAGGGAGAAGGGGGGGGGTGAGGGAGAAGGGGGGGGGGGTGAGGGAGAAGGGGGGGGTGAGGGATAAGGGGGGGTGAGGAGAAGGGGGGGTGAGGGAGAAGGGGGGGTGAGGGAGAAGGGGGGGTGAGGGAGAAGGGGGGGGTGAGGGAGAAGGGGGGGGTGAGGGAGAAGGGGGGGAGAGCTGAGGGAGAAGGGGGGGGAGAGGTGAGGGAGAAGGGGGGGGAGAGGTGAGGGAGAAGGGGGGAGAGCTGAGGGAGAGGTGTTGAGGGAGAAGGGGGGTGAGGGAGAGGTGAGGGAGAAGGGGGGGAGAGGTGAGGGAGAAGGGGGGGGTGAGGGAGAAGGGGGGAGAGCTGAGGGAGAGGTGTTGAGGGAGAAGGGGGGATTGAGGGAGAAAGGGGGGATTGAGGGAGAAGGGGGGATTGAGGGAGAAAGGGGGGATTGAGGGAGAAAGGGGGGATTGAGGGAGAAAGGGGGGATTGAGGGAGAAAGAGGGGGTGAGGGAGAAGGGGGGGGTGAGGGAGAGGTGAGGAGGAGGGGGGCAGAGGATGGGGAGAGGGGGGCAGAGGATGGGGTGAGGGATGAACGTGTTGGGGGGAGGGTGGAGCTGCCTGAGATACACAATGTCAGCACCAGGCCTGCACTGAGTGTGAGATTAGGGGGTTGTACAGAGACCGGTTACAAACAGCCTTCACTCACCTGTCGCCCGTTACCATGGAGAGAGGGTCTGCTCCGCGCCCGTTGCCAAGGAGACCAGCAGTCTCCTGCTCCGCTCGCCACGCGCCGCCGCAACACCAGCTCCGGCCCGGGTTAAAGGTCACCCCACCCCGCTAGCACTTCCGCTTCCGGGCTGCGGACGCCATCTTGGTTGCGGGCAGGAGTGGCGCTGGAACCTGCCCACACTCGCAGCGCGGGCCTTCCCTGAGCAACTTCAGCCCACAACACATGCTGCACTTTGTGAGCAATTTTATCAGGTAAAAGGTGCACACGCACACACGAAAAAAATATATAAGGAAATTATTCCAAACTATTGGATGTGATTGAGGCAAAAAAAAATGATTGGTTGGAAGAGAAGGGAACATTTCGTGCACTGACCAGGCTTTTGGTCATCTGTCCCAATATCTCCTTCGGCTTCGAAAAATTCATTCTGGGGATGTGGACGTCGCTGACAAGGCCGGCATTTATTGCCCCTTGAGAAGGTGGTCGTGGTGAGCCGCTATCTCAGAGAGCAGTTAATAACATAAGAATTAGGAGCAGGAGTAGGCCATCTAGCCCCTCGAGCCTGCTCCGCCATTCAATAAGATCATGGCTTCAACATTCCATTGACTCTGGATCAGTTCCTATGCAGTGGAGGGTAGCCAATGTAACCCCACTTTTTAAAAAAGGAGGGTGAGAGAAAGCAGGGAATTATAGACCGGTCAGCCTGACCTCAGTAGTGGGTAAAATGATGGAATCAATTATTAAGGATGTCATAGCAGCGCATTTGGAAAATGGTGACATGATAGGTCCAAGTCAGCATGGATTTGTGAACGGGAGATCATGCTTGACAAATCTTCTGGAATTTTTTGAGGATGTTTCCAGTAAAGTGGACAAAGAAGAACCAGTTGATGTGGTATATTTGGACTTTCAGAAGGATTTCGACAAGGTCCCACACAGGAGATTAATGTGCAAAGTTAAAGCACATGGGATTGGGGGTACTGTGCTGACGTGGATTGAGAACTGGTTGTCAGACAGGAAGCAAAGAGTAAGAGTAAATGGGTACTTTTCAGAATGGCAGGCAGTGACTAGTGGGGTACCGCAAGGTTCTGTGCTGGGGCCCCAGCTGTTTACATTGTACATTAATGATTTAGCCGAGGGGATTAAATGTAGTATCTCCAAATTTGCGGATGACACTAAGTTGGGTGGCAGTGTGAGCTGCGAGGAGGATGCTATGAGGCTGCAGAGTGACTTGGATAGGTTAGGTGAGTGGGCAAATGCGTGGCAGATGAAGTATAATGTGGATAAATGTGAGGTTATCCACTTTGGTGGTGAAAACAGAGAGACAGACTATTATCTGAGTGGTGACAGATTAGGAAAAGGGAAGGTGCAACGAGACCTGGGTGTCATGGTACATCAGTCATTGAAGGTTGGCATGCAGGTACAGCAGGCGGTTAAGAAAGCAAATGGCATGTTGGCCTTCATAGCGAGGGGATTTGAGTACAGGGGCAGGGAGGTGTTGCTACAGTTGTACAGGGCCTTGGTGAGGCCACACCTGGAGTATTGTGTACAGTTTTGGTCTCCTAACTTGAGGAAGGACATTCTTGCTATTGAGGGAGTGCAGCGAAGATTCACCAGACTGATTCCCGGGATGGTGGGACTGACCTATCAAGAAAGACTGGATCAACTGGGCTTGTATTCACTGGAGTTCAGAAGAGTGAGAGGGGACCTCATAGAAACGTTTAAAATTCTGATGGGTTTGGACAGGTTGGATGCAGGAAGAATGTTCCCAATGTTGGGGAAGTCCAGAACCAGGGGTCACAGTCTAAGGATAAGGGGTAAGCCATTTAGGACCGAGATGAGGAGAAACTTCTTCACCCAGAGAGTGGTGAACCTGTGGAATTCTCTACCACAGAAAGTAGTTGAGGCCAATTCACTAAATATATTCAAAAGGGAGTTAGATGACGTCCTTACTACTCGGGGGATCAAGGGGTATGGCGTGAAAGCAGGAATAGGGTACTGAAGTTTCATGTTCAGCCATGAACTCATTGAATGGCGGTGCAGGCTAGAAGGGCTGAATGGCCTGCTCCTGCACCTATTTTCTATGTTTTTCTATGGCTGATCTGGTCGTGGACTCGGCTCCACTTACCCGCCCGCTCCCCATAACCCTTAATTCCCTTATTGGTTAAAAATCTATCTATCTTTGACTTGAAAACATTCAATGAGCTAGCCTCAACTGCTTCCTTGGGCAGAGAATTCCACAGATTCACAACCCTCTGGGAGAAGAAATTCCTTCTCAACTCGGTTTTAAATTGGCTCCTCCGTATTTTGAGGCTGTGCCCCCTAGTTCTAGACTCCCCTACCAGTGGAAACAACCTCTCTGCCTCTATCTTGTCTATCCCTTTCATGATTTTAAATGTTTCTATAAGATCACCCCTCATCCTTCTGGACTCCAATGAGTAAAGACCCAGTCTACTCAATCTATCATCATAAGGTAACCCCCTCATTTCTGGAATCAGCCTAGTGAATCGTCTCTGCACCCCCTCCAAAGCTAGTATATCCTTCCTTAAGTAAGGTGACCAAAACTGCACGCAGTACTCCAGGTGCGGCCTTACCAATACCTTATACAGTTGCAGCAAGACCTCCCTGCTTTTGTACTCCATCCCTCTTGCAATGAAGGCCAACATTCCATTCGCCTTCCTGATTACCTGCTGCATCTGCAAACTAACCTTTTGGGATTCATGCACAAGGACCCCCAGGTCCCTCTGCACCACAGCATGTTGTAATTTCTCCCCATTCAAATAATATTCCCTTTTACTGTTTTTTTTCCCAAGGTGGATGACCTCACACTTTCTGACATTGTATTCCATCTGCCAAACCTTAGCCCATTCACTTAACCTATCTAAATCTCCTTGCAGCCTCTCTGTGTCATCTACACAACCCGCTTTCTCACTAATCTTAGTGTCATCTGCAAATTTTATTGCACTACACTCTGTCCCCTCTTCCAGGTCATCTATGTATATTGTAAACAGTTGTGGTCCCAGCACTGATCCCTGTGGCACACCACTAACCACTGATTTCCAACCCGAAAAGGACCCATTTATCCAGACTCTCTGCTTTCTGTTCGCCAGCCAATTCTCTATCCATGCTAATACATTTCCACTGACTCCGCGTACCTTTATCTTCTGCAGTAACCTTTTATGTGGCACCTTATCGAATGCCTTTTGGAAATCTAAATACACCACATCCATCGGTACACCTCTATCCACCATGCTCGTTATATCCTCAAAGAATTCCAGTAAGTTAGTTAAACATGATTTCCCTTTAATGAATCCATGCTGCGTCTGCTTGATTGCACTATTCCTATCTAGATGTCCCGCTATTTCTTCCTTAATGATAGTTTCAAGCATTTTCCCCACTACAGATGTTAAACTAACCGGCCTATAGTTACCTGCCTTTTGCCTGCCCCCTTTTTTAAACAGAGGCGTTACATTAGCTGCTTTCCAATCCGCTGGTACCTCCCCAGAGTCCAGAGAATTTTGGTAGATTATAACGAATGCATCTGCTATAACTTCCGCCATCTCTTTTAATACCCTGGGATGCATTTCATCAGGACCAGGGGACTTGTCTACCTTCAGTCCCATTAGCCTGTCCAGCACTACCCCCCCTAGTGATAGTGATTGTCTCAAGGTCCTCCCTTCCCACATTCCTGTGCCCTACAAATTTTGGCATTGTTTTTGTGTCTTCCACTGTGAAGACCGAAGCAAAATAATTGTTTAAAGTCTCAGCCATTTCCACATTTCCCATTATTAAATCCCCCTTTTCATCTTCTAAGGGACCAACATTTACTCTTTTCCATTTTATATATCTGTAAAAGCTTTTACTATCTGTTTTTATGTTTTGCGCAAGTTTACCTTCGTAATCTATCTTCCCTTTTTTATTGCTTTTTTAGTCATTCTTTGCTGTTGCTTAAAATTTTCCCAATCCTCTAGTTTCCCACTAACCTTGGCCACCTTATACGCATTGGTCTTTGATTTGATACTTTCCTTTATTTCCTTGGTTATCCACGGCTGGTTATCCCTTTTCTTGCCGCCCTTTTTCACTGGAATATATTTTTGTTGCGCACTATGAAAGAGCTCCTTAAAAATCCTCCACTGTTCCTCAATTGTGCCACCGTTTAGTCCTTGTTTCCAGTCTACTTTAGCCAATTCTGCCCTCATCCCACTGTAGTCCTCTTTGTTTAAGCATAGTACGCTCGTTTCTGACACAACTTCCTCATCCTCAATCTGTATTACAAATTCAACCATATTGTGATCACTCATTCCGAGAGGATCTTTTACTAGGAGATCATTTATTTTTCCTGTCTCATTACACAGGACCAAATCTAAGATGGCTTGCTCCCTTGTAGGTTCTGTAACATACTGTTCTCAGAAACAATCCCGTATGCATTCTATGAATTCCTCCTCCAGGCTACCCCGTGCGATTTGATTTGACCAATCGATATGTAGGTTAAAATCCCCCATGACTACTGCCGTTCCTTTTTCACATGCCTCCATTATTCCCTTGATTATTGCCCGCCCCACCGTGAAGTTATTATTTGGGGGCCTATAAACTATGCCGACCAGTGACTTTTTCCCCTTACTATCTCTAATCTCCACCCACAATGATTCAACATTTTGTTCATTGGAGCCAATATCATCCCTCACAACTGCCCTGATATCATCCCTTATTAACAGAGCTACCCCACCTCCTTTCCGTTCTTGCCTATCTTTCTGAATCGTCAGATACCCTTGTATGTTTAATTCCCAGTCTTGGCCACCTTGCAACCACGTTTCTGTAATGGCCACCAAATCATACCCATTTTGTAATGATTTGTGCCGTCAACTCATTTACTTTATTTCGAATGCTGCGTGCATTTAGGTAGAGTGTTTTCATCCTAGTTTTTAAACCATGATTTTTAGTTTTGACCCCTCCTGCAGCCCTTTTATATTCAGTGGCCCTTTTTGTTTCTTGCCTTTGGTTTCTCTGTCCTCCACTTTTACTCATCTCTTTTCTGTCTTTTGTTTTTGTCTCCTTTTTGTTTCCCTCTGTCTCCCTGTATTGGTTCCCATCCCCCTGCCATATTAGTTTAACTCTTCCCCAACAGCACTAGCAAACACTCCCCCTAGGACATTGGTTCCGGTCCTGCCCAAGTGCAGATAGTCCAGTTTGTACTGGTCCCACCTCCCCCAGAACCTGTTCCAATGCCCCACGAATTTGAATCCCTCCCTGTTGCACCACTGCTCAAGCCACGTATTCATCTGCGCTATCCTGTGATTCCTACTCTGACTAGCACGTGGCAGTGGTAGCAATCCCGAGATGACTACTTTTGAGGTCCTACTTTTTAATTTAGCTCCTAGCTCCTTAAATTCGTCTCGTAGGACCTCATCTCTTTTTTTACCTATGTCGTTGGTACCAATGTGCACCACGACAACTGGCTGTTCTCCCTCCCTTTTTAGAATGTCCTGCACTCGCTCGGAGACATCCTTGACCCTTGCACCAGGGAGGCAACATACCATCCTGGAGTCTCGGTTGCGGCCGCAGAAATGCCTATCTATTCCCCTTATGATTGAATCCCCTATCACTATCGCTCTCCCACTCTTTTTTTATGCCCTCCTGTACAATAGAGCCAGCCACGGTGCCATGAACTTGGCTGCTGCTGCTCTCCCCTGATGAGTTATCTCCCTCAACAGCACTCAAAGCAGTGTATCTGTTTTGCAGGGGGATGACCAGATGGGACCCCTGCACTACCTTCTTTGTACTACTCTTCCTGCTGTTCTTCCATTCCCTAGCTGGCTGTGGATCCTTCTCATGCGGTAAGACCAACTCACTACACGTGCCACTTATGTCATTCTCAGCATCGTGGATGCTCCAGAGTGAATCCACCCTCAGCTCCAATTCCGCAACGCGGTCCGTCAGGAGATGGAGGTGGATACACTTCTCACACACGTAGTCGTCAGGGACACCGGATGTGTCCCTGAGTTCCCACATGGTACAGGAGGAGCATAACACGTGACCGAGCTCTCCTGCCATGCCTTAACCCTTAGATACACTTAAATTGGTAACAACAATGTTACAGTTTACTTACTGATGTAAAAAATAAAAAGAAAAGCTACTCACCAATCACCAGCCAATCACTTACCCCCTTGGCTGTGACGTCACCTTTTGATTCCTTTCTACTTTTTTGCCTTCTCTCCCCGCTGTAGCTGCACAAGTCACGCCTTTTATAGGCCGCTCCAACACTGCTCCCACCTCTCACCAACTGCCGCTGCCTGTGGAACACCCGCTGGGCCTTTATAGGTTGCTCCGACGCTGCTCCCTCATCTCAGTCCTAAATGGCTGAACCCTGATTCTGAGGCTGTGAGCCCTGGTTCTAGACTCCCCAGCCAGGGGAAACATCTTCCCTGCATCTACCCTGTTAAGCCCTTTAAGAATTTTGTATGTTTCAATGAAATCACCTCTCGATCTTCTAAAATCTAGAGAGTATTGGCCTAGTCTACTCAATCTCTCCTCATCGGACAATTCCCCCCCCCCCATCACAGGAATCAGTCTGGTGAACCATGGTTGCACGCCCTCTATGGCAAAGTATATGGTAAAAGTTAACCACATTGTTGTGGGTCTGGAGTCACATATAGGGCAGACCGGGTAAGGACGGCAGACTCCCTTCCCTAAATGACATTAATGAAGCAGTTGAGTTGTTAAGACAATCGGGTAGTGCTCACCATTGCTGATACTTGCTTTTTATTCCAGATTTATTTAACTAACTGAATTTAATTTCCACAGCTGCCGTGGTGAGATTTGAGCTCGTGTCTCCGGATCATTAGCTCAGGCCCCTGGATTACGAGTCCAGTAACATAATCACAATGCTGCTGTACCCCATGTCACATTTTGTTTGATTTTGTTCCTGTGAAGCGCCCTGGGACGTTTTTGCTAAGTTAAAGGTGCCGTATAATTGCAAGTTGTTGTTGTTGATGTCAGGGAGTTCTTTGCACCAACACTGATCAATTGATCAATCACTGATCAGTGTGCTGAGGGACCCACACACTGGCTACTAGCTAGAGGAAGCTAAACCATCACCTGTGGAACTGGAAATCGGTCAATGCCTTTCGGAGAAAAAGAGAGGGGAAAAAAATTGATGGAATAAAAGAGTAAGAATTTTTTTTAAACCACAATTTCTGTTTTATTGCAATGTGTGTGTATATGTGTCGGGAATCCACTGGAGGGCAGATGTGGAGCATTGCATAAAATTAGAGGTGGCGTGCAAAAAGGTTTCAGTCATTGCAAATATATATATATTCCCCCTTTTTTCCCCATCCTCCCTTGGGTTGCCAACCCTCCAGGATTGTCCTGGAGTCACCAGGAATTAAGAAAAATCATTGGGACATTGAAATTTTTTTTTTATCTTTGATCATTTTTGTTTATTAGTAATACGGGGCTCAATTTTCCCAGGTCATTTGCGCCGTTTTTTTCTGGCGTAATTATTTAATTCAAAGTTTCCGCCTGGAATCTGCGCTGGTGTAATTGCTTAAGTTACAATTTTTCTAGGTTAGATTTATTTGACGTCATTGTCTGCACCAGTTTTCAGCATTTTTCAGTTTGCCCCCCAATTTTTTTTTATCCTAGGTCGGCGATCTGGCCACTCCCAAAAAAACCTTCTGGTGAGTTAACAGAAAGCAGCGCACATTGAAAAATCAGTGCTGAAAGACACCATTGTTTCTCATCAAAGTTTTTGGGTGGAGTCTCTAACACTTGAAATATCCATAATAAAGTTCAACTTTTTCTCCCTTTCAATGGAGTACATGGAAATTCCTTGGATTTCTAAACTTACTCACATGCCATCACCAAACATCTTCAAGCAGGGCTGGAGGGGGATTGTAGCATCGGCCGTCAGAAGGCTTCTGCACTAGGCACAAGACTGGGGGGGAGGGGGGAAAGAGTCACAAGAGGGTGTGAGAGAAGACCATCCAGACAGACCTTGGGGAGAGAGAGAGAGAACAAAGAACCTGTCCTGCCTGCTGTTAATAATGGAACAAATAATGAAAATGATTCAGATTTCATGTAAAATATATTTTATTCAAAAGTTTAACAAACAGTTCTTTGTACGTAACTTACAAGAATAATTTTATTAAAGTTATCAAACATTAAAGTTTTCAGTTACGATCACTTACAAACTCTAAGATCACTTACAAACTCTAAGATCACTTACAAACTCTAAGATCACTTACTAACTTTGAAACTTGTAAATTTACACAACTTACAAAAATCTTTTAATTTGAGAACAGTTACAACCGCAACAATAACAACAACAACAACAGCAAAGAAAGGCTGCATCCATCTCTCCTCTGCCTTATTCTAAGACTGCCCACCGCGCCTGTTCTTGGTGACTCCACCAACCCTGCCCGCAGGCAGTGGCGCAGTGTTTCTGCGGTTGTTACCAAGCTTATTCTTTCTAAGATCTCAGGTACTGCGCACCTGTTGGTGGGGGGGGGGGGGGGTGGCAGGCAGCAATGTAGAGGACCCAGGCGGCAATGTGGAGGGCTCTTCAGAGCTCTTCAGAGGCTGGTGTGGAGATTGGAGTGGGATTGGCAGTTGATTCTGTCAATGGGTGCGGGATCTGGGCGTGTTCTCTTATTGCAGCAGCCATCTCCAACATGCTGTCCCTCATGTGCCCTGACAGTGTCTCAACGATCTGCAACATTCCCTCCCTCATGTTCAGTGATAGTGTTTGCGCCATCTGACATTCCCTCCCTGATGTTCACTGACCGCATCACCTACCTGTGACATTCCCTCCCTCATGGTCACTGACATTGTTACCATTTCTTGTGAGAATTGCTGTTACTTCTGCTGACAGTCCCGCTACCTCATCACCCACCCCATTGATGGTGTCCAGGAGTGATCGCGTAAGGTCAGTGCTCCCCCCACTCATTGCTATCATCTGAACCGCATCTGTTAGATCCTGCACCTCAGGAGAGCGCGGTTGAGCTCTCCTTCCCCTCCTCCCCATGGGGGTGGCTCGCACCCCACCACTGGGATCCGCAGCCTCGGAAGGTAGGGCCTGGGTGTGCCTTGCTGCATCCACCACTGGGACCCGCAGCCTCGGAAGGTGGGGCCTGGGTGTGCCTCGCTGCACCCACCACTGGGAACCGCAGCCTCAGAAGGTGGGGTCCTAGATGTGCCTCGCTGCACCCCACTTCTGGGACTCGCAGCCTCGGAAGGTGAGGCCCTAGGTGTGCCTCACTGCCCCCACCACTGGGACCCGCAGCCTCAGATGTTGGGAAACCACGGAATGTCCTACCAACACTCAAACCACTAGTCACGAAGGGACTGGCACCTCAATGGGCGGCACCTGCACCTCCACCAAAGTGTAAAACAGTGGAGGCTTCATCCATCTCCGTCCCCTCACCCTCATGCTCTTGGTCTGGAGGGTGAAACATAGAAACATACAAAATAGGTGCAGGAATAGGCCATTCGGCCCTTCGATCCTGCACCCGTTCAATGAGTTCATGCCTGAACCTGCAACTTCAGTACCCCATTCCTGCTTTCTCGTCATACCCCTTGATCCCCCTAGTAGTAAGGACTTCATCTAACTCCCTTTTGAATATATTTAGTGAATTGGCCTCAACTACTTTCTGTGGTAGAGAATTCCACAGGTTCACCACTCTCTGGGTGAAGAAGTTTCTCCTCATCTCAGTCCTAAATGGCTTACCCCTTATCCTTTGACTGTGACCCCTGGTTCTGGACTTCTCCAACATTGGGAACATTCTTCCTGCATCTAACCTGTCTAAACCTGTCAGAATTTTAAACGTTTCTATGAGATCCCCTCTCATTCTTCTGAACTCCAGTGAATACAAGCCCAGTTGATCCAGTCTTTCTTGAAATGTCAGTCCCACCATCCCGGGAATCAGTCTGGTGAACCTTCGCTGCACTCCCTCAATAGCAAGAATGTCCTTCCTCAAGTTAGGAGACCAAAACTGCACACAATACTCCAGGTGTGGCCTCAGCAAGGCCCTGTACAACTGTAGTAACATCTCCCTGTCCCTGTGGGATTGGAAGATGTTCTCTTCAGGCTCATCCTCGTCTGAATCATCTTCTGCATCGTCAGGGTTGGCCTCAAGTTCTACAAAATATAACAGAACACAGATAAATGGTTAGCAGCAGAGGAGGGGACAGGGTGGGTGGTATGTGTAGGCTCACACAGCACAGGCAGCAGGCTCATTGAAGGACCACGATGAATGATAGCACATTGTATCAACCGAAGCGTAGCTGACGGAGACATCCCCATGAACCGAAGCATGGCTAGCCCGCACAGTACTTAACATTTAGCAAAGCCAGACTGTGGAATTTGCAGGACTTGCCCTCTCGAGTCTGGGCCCAGCTTGTGTAGTGGCGGTTGCTTTTCTCCAAGCCGGACCTATCAAAGCAGCGACTCTCTCCTAATGGTGTCAGTGGCTGCAGATTTGCCGGGCCTCCTCCTGTTCGAGTTCTTTCCCTTTTTTGGATGTATCACCTTCCTCTGCAAAGATGAAAATGCAACTTTTTAGAGAGGGTATCTTTCTGCTGGGTGGGACATATACAGCTGGTCACATTTACAATTGCAATTCCATTGAATAAATGAAAATATTACTTACACTAACTACTTAACCAAGGTCTTGCCATTTCTTTTTAACCTGGCCTCCAGATCTCGTGGTGGTCACCACTGCGCAGTAATGTTCTGCAACTTGGTTCCAGTGTTTCTTCTTTTCTTTGGGTGGAACTTTTATGTGACCTCTGCTGGTGTCCAGCTCCTGCTATCTGGTCTCAATCACAGTAACTAGTGTCTCCACTTCATCCTGTAAGAAATTCTTGGTCCTTGCACTACGTTGCATCTTGTATTGCTCCAGCTGCGATTTTCCCAATGCTCTCACACAGCACTCCTCTCTCACACACAACTAGCTCTTTAAAAATGGCTGATTGCCAACCCGGAACTGTACTGCGCATGCGCATCCATTGAAATAACGTCACAAACACCACTTTCTTTTTTGTCATGCGTGCGCAGCAGGTGCGGCATTGTTTTTTCGGCCCAGGCAGCAGGCTCCATCCCCCCCCCCCCCCCCCCCCCCGAGGCGACTGGACACGCTGCGCAGCGCCAAATTTGAATTGTACATCGGGGAAACTTTGGCAAATTATTTCTGGCCTAAAAAAATGAGCGCAACTTTGGCAAAACACCAGAAAATGGGCTTGGGCAAAATTGAGCCCAAAATATTGAAGAAGGTGGGGATGGAGAAGGGCTTTCTGTCTGACAATCAAGAATCAACCAATTGGATCATGAGGGTCTGTTCGCTTTCCAATTGGCTGGGAAGGCGGTGGTCCCCAAGTATAGACGTGTTGGGAGACCAATGGTGGGGGTGTGGGGGCGGTTGGCAGGAGGTCATGTGATGAAACCTCCAGGAATACATTCAACCAAAGTTGGCAACCCTATTCCCCCACGCCTGAAGATCACAAGATAGGTAACAGTTGAAGAGGACTATCCCTACCAGCTTTTGTTCATCAGTAACTTCTGCTGTGGTATAGTCATGTAGGCACTGACTGCCCCTCCAGTATCTTGTCAAAATAAGCAATCTTCATGTGTGAGCTCAGACATTGATTGCCAACGGGTTTTTAGACTGAGGGTAGGATGGGGGAAGCTCACTACTTAGACTGTTCCTGATCTCGCCCTCTCCCATGGCATGCATACTTGCAGCCGGAGTTGCCAAGAGATAGCAGTAAATAGAATTGAGGTGCAGATCAGCCATGATCTAATTGAGTGGCGGGACAGGCTTGAGGGGCTGAATGGCCTCCTCCTATCCCTATAGCGATCAGGAGGGTCAGTTTCTGTAATTAGGTGCTTTTCAGTATATCGGAGGTTAGCTGACATCCCCTTGACAAACACAAAACTCTCAAGGTTTTTTTTTTAGAATCATAGAAAGATACAGCACAGAAGGAGGCCATTCGGCCCATCGTGCCTGTGCCGGCTCTTTGAAAGAGCTGTCCACTTAGCAAAATTTTCCCTCTTCCGAGTATTCATCCAATTACCTTTTGAAAGTTACTATTGAATCTGCTTCCACCGCCCTTTCAGGCAGCGCGTTCCAGATCACAACAACTCGCTGTGTAAAAGTCTTTTCTCCTCATCTCGCCTCTGGTTCTTTTGCCAATTACCTTAAATCATTGTCCTCTGGTTACCATCCCTCTGCCATTGGAAACAGTTTCTCTCTATCTACTCTTATCAAAACCCCTCATAATTCTGAACATCTCTAATAAATCTCTGCTCGAAGGAGAACAATCCTAGCTTCTCCAGTCTCTCCACATAACTGCAGTCCTGCATCCCTGGTACCATTCTAATAAATCTCCTCCAGACCCTCTCTAGGGCCTTGACATCCTTCCTAAAGTGTGGTGCCCAGAATTGAGCACAAGACTCCAGCTGGGGCCTAACCTGTGACTTGCACAGATTTAGCATAGCTTCCTTGCTTTTGTACTCTCTGCCTCTATTAATAAAACCAAGGATCTCATATCTTCACACCCTACCTCGACTAATGTTTTTCTAACTCCTGACATTTGACTTTGGGCCATCATCCCTTTTGTCTCTCTAATCTCTCCTGCCTTCCACCCTCTCACAGACCTTCCCTTTTGTTCTTTCTTCCCCTCCCCCTTTCAGTGTTTGTTAAGAATCTGTTCTTTCCGAACATTCTCCAGTTCTGACGAAGGGTCATCAACCGGAAACGTTATCTCTGCTTCCTCTCCCAGGACGCTGCCTGACCCGCATTTTCTGTTTTTATTCCAGATTCCAGCATCCGCAGTATTTCGCTTTTGCAAGGATCTCATATGCTTTTGTAAAGCTTGGTGCCAGATTTGAGGTCCTGGTCTTCAAACACTCTCTTCCTCAGGCGACCGAAGGCTGCGCTGGCACACTGGAGGGCGGTGTTGGACCTCGTCATCGATGTCTACCCTTTAATAAGTCTCCTTGATAAAGTGCAACATCCCCACCGGCACCTGGGAATCCCTGACCCAAGACCGCCCAAAGTGGAGGAAGAGCATCCGGGAGGGCGCTGAGCACCTCGAGTCTCGTCGCCGAGAGCACGCCAGAAGTCAAGTGCAGACAGCGGAAGGAGCGTGCGGCAAACCAGACGCCCCACCCACCCTTTCCTTTAACCACTGTCTGTCCCACCTGTGACAGAGACTGCAATTCTCGCATGGACTGTACAGTCCCCTGAGAACTCACTTTTAGAGTGGAAGCAAGTCTTCCTCGATTTCGGGGGACTGCCTTTGATGATGATGCTTTTTTAACGGGCTTCTCAATTTGACCTGCCACCTTCAAAGACTTGTGTACAAACACCCTCAGTTCTCTCTGTTCCTACACCCGCTTTAAAATTGTACCGTTTAGTTCATACTGCCGCTCCTCATTCTTCCTGCCAAAATGCATCACATCACATGTCTTTGTGTTAAATTGAATCTGCCACGTGTCTGCCCATTTCACCAGTCTGTGTATGTCCTCCTGAAGTCTGCTCCTATACTCCTCATTGTTTGCTACATTTATGAGTTTTGTGTCATCTGCAAACTTTGAAATGATGCCCTGTATACCCAAGTCATTACTATATGTCAAAAAGAGCAGTGGTCCTCATATCGACCACTGGAGAACACCGCTGTCTCCCAGCTTCCAGTCTGAAAAACAACCAATCACCACTACTCATTGCTTTTTGTTCCTTAGCCAATTTTCATAGAACAACAACAACAACTTGTATTTATATAGCGGCTTTAACGTAGTGAAACGTCCCAAGGCGCTTCACAGGAGTATTATTTGACACAGAGCCACAAAAGGAGAAATTAGGATAGGTGACCAAAAGCTTGGTCAAAGAGGTAGGTTTTAAGGATTGTCTTGAAGGAGGAAAGAGGTGGAGAGGCTTAGGCAGGGAACTCCAGAGCTAAGGGCCAAGACAACAGAAGGCACGGCCACTAATTATTGAGCAATTATAATCAGGGATGCTCAAGAGGGCAGAATTAGAGGAGCACAGATATCTCGGCAGGGGGTTGTGGGGCTGGAGGAGATTACAAAGATAGGGAGGGCCATAGCGGTATTTGAAAACAAGGGTGAGAATTTTGAAATCGAGGCGTTGTTTAACTGGGCGCCAATGTAGGTCAGCGAGCACAGAGGTGATGGGTGAGCAGGACTTGGTGCGAGTTAGGACACGGGCTGCCGAGTTTTGGATGACCTCAAGTTTACAGAGATAGTAGGGTAGAATGTGGGAGGCCAGCCAGGAGTGCGTTGGAAAAGTCAAGTCTAAAGGTTACTAAGGCATGGATGATGGCTTCAGCAGCAGATGAGCTGAGGCAAGGGCAGAGACGGGCGATGTTACGGAGGTGGAAATAGGCAGTCTTAGTTATGCCACGGATATGTGGTCAAAAAATAATTTCTGGGTCAAATATGACACCAAGGTTGTGAACAGTCTGGTTCAGCCTCAGATAGAAGTTGGGGAGAGGGATGGAGTCAGTGGCTAAGGAACGGAGTTTGTGGCAGGAACCGAAAACAATGGCTTCGGTCTTCACAATATTCATTGGAGAAAATTTCTGCTCATCCAGAACCGGATGTCGGACAAGCGGTCTGACAATTTAGAGACCGTGGAGGGGTCAAGAGAAGTGGTGGTGAGGTAGTGCTGGGTGTCATCAGCGTACATGTGGAAACTGACGCTGTGTTTTCAGATCATAGAATGGTTACAGCACGGAAGGAAGCCATTCGGCCTGTCGAGCTCGTGCCGGCTCTCTGCAAGAGCACCTCAGCTCGACCCACTCCCCCGTCCTTTCCGCGTGGCCCTGTTTTCCTTTAGGTCTGCCTCTACCTTGTTGGGGGTGGCAGTGGACATGTTAGGAATTGCAAGTCCATTTTTATTGAACAGATCTGTGATGGAAATTCCAGGTTCACTGATGACCCTCGAGTCTTCTGCAGACTACTGGTAGGTTGGTTGGTCGGTCGTCGATGGTTTCTTCGTCCGACTGTTCTGGCTCCTCGGCTTTGTCTGACCCATGTGTTTCCTGCAAGTTTGCCCATTCTTGAGCTTAATAACGAATACTCTGTTACCCTCCTTGGCCATGACTGTACCATTTGGGACCCTGACCATAGTTCAACACAAATACAGGATCATTATCAGAAATTTCGCGTGACACAGTTGCGCGATCGTGGTACCCGTGTTGACTTTGTCGTCTGTATTCAACATGATTATTTAAATCCGGGTGTACCAGAGATAGCTTGGTCTTAAGACCTCTTTTCATCATGAGTTCTGCAGACAAGACCCCTGTAAGTATGTGGGGTCTTGTCCTGTAACTCAGCAGTATGCAGGACAAGCGGGTCTGCAGTGACCCTTGGGTTACTCTCCTCATGCTTTGCTTGATAATTTGTACTGAACGTTCAGCTTGCCCGTTGGACGCAAGCTCGAACGCTGCTGACCTTATATTTTTTATGCCATTAAGTTTCACAAACTCCTGACTGGTGAAGCACGACCTATTGTCGCTCACCACTATGTCAGGCAGACCATGTGTCGCGAACAGGACATTTGAGATTCTCTATGGTTGCCGTGAATGTGCTGGATGACATGATTATGCATTCTATCCATTTCGAATAAGCGTCCACCACCACTAAAACCATCTTGCCCAGGAAGGGCCCTGCAAAATCTACATGGATCCTGGACCAAGGTTTGGACGGCCACGACCACAGACTCAGCGGCGATTCCGCTGGTGCTTTGCTGAGCTGCATGCAAGTGTTGCACTGATGCACGCATGCTTCCAACTCAGAATCAATTCCTGGCCACCATACATGAGATCTGGCGATGGCCTTCATCATCATTATACCAGGATGTGTGCTGTGTAATTCACGCACAAACTTCTCTCTCCCTTTCTTGGGCATTACAACGCGATTGCCCCACAATATGCAATCTGCTTGAATAGACAGTTCGTCCTTGCGACGAATGTACGGTTTGACCTCCTTGCACATTTGCTTAGGTATGGCAGATCAATGCCCTTTGAGGATGTAACCCTGACCACCGATAAAATCGGGTCCTGGCTCGTCCAGGTCTTAACTTGTTGAGCCGTGACAGGGATTCCTTCACTCTCAAAAACATCCATGATTAACATTAGATCCGCCTATGATGATGATTAATATATATCAAGAAAAGCAGTGATCCTTGTACCTGGGGAACACCACTGTATAGCTTCCTCCAGTCCGAAAAACAACTGTTCACTGCTTTCTGTTTCCTGTCACTTAGCTAATTTCTTACCCATTCTGCCACTATTATTCAATGGGCTTCAACTTTGCTGGTAAGCCTATTATGTGGCACTTTGTTGAACGCCTTGTGGAAATCCATGTACACTACGTCAACCACATTGCCTTCATCAACCCTCTCTGTTTCCTCATCAAAAAACTCGATCAAGTTGGTTAAACACGATTTGCTTTTAACAAATCCGTGCTGGCTTTCCTTAATTAATCCACACCTGTCCAACTGACTGTTAATTTAGTCCCTGATTATTGTTTCTAAAAGCTTCCCCACTACCGATGTTAAACTGACTGGCCTATAGTTGCGTTTATCTTTACATCCTTTTTTGAACAAGGATGTACATTTGCAATTCTGCAGTCTTCTGGCACCAGCCCTGTTTCTAAGGAGGATTGGAAGATTATGGCAAGTACCTCCTCTTGGTCCGGCAGCATCTCAACGCTGCCACCCCCGTGGATGATGTGGCTATCCAATGGGGGCCTCGCCAGGCTCCTCTTTGTCGTCCTCCTCCTCCTTAGGTGGGCCTGTAATCCGCACTGGCAATGCCTGGCCTCTCATGATGGCCAAGCTGTGCAACATGCAGCACACCACAATGAATTCGGAAACCTGTTAATGGGAGTATTGAAGGCTGCCTCCAGAGCGGTCCAGGCATCAGTCTGCCTGTAGGAAATGGCATATTCCTTTTGGAAGCGCAGCCTTTTCACACACTGCTCTTCAGAGAGATCGAAGAATGAGCATTGGTGCCTCTAAACCCGTGGGGGGTAAGCCCTCCTCCCCAGACGTCTTTGGCCTCTCCTCATCCGTGGGCTGACATGGTCAAGAGCTTGACGTCACCTGGCAAATAACATGCAGCATGATACGCTGGCAAACTAGTAATGTCCCCACTAAGTTGTCTCGCTGAAGTAAGGACACTGGAATGGCAGATAAAACTGCCACTTTCAAGTCAGAGCTGCATGCAGTGTGATGTGCACAACCGTTGCAGTCAATGTGACCTGCGATGCAGGATCCTCATTCCTCCATTTAAATACGCCGCCAATACCACCTGCTGCACCTTGGGAAGCCTGTTTTTCAGACGCTTCCTGTGGCGGACGTTTAATGAGGTGTTAGGGCCGAATTTTGCATCCGGGGCGCTAGCGGAGCGTTGCACGACAACTGACACCATGATCTCAGTGACACTAGAGGGTGGGGTGGTAAGTATTTGCGCCACTGCAAACCAAAAGCCGACTTCACCATTGGAGGCCGTGCCTTCTGTTGCCTGGGCCCTAAGCTCTGGAACTCCTTGCCTAAACCTCTCCGCCTCTCGACCTCCTCCTTTTAAGACGCTCCTTAAAACCTACCGGTTTCACTAAGCTTTTGGTCATCTGCTGTAATTTCTTAAATGGCTCGGTGTAAAATGTATTTTTTGTCTTATAACATTGCTGCGAAGTGCCTTGAGGCATTTTACTACATTAAAGGTGCTATTTAAATTCAAGTTGTTGTTGCAAAAATGTTGGATCTGGCAAAAAAAGGCCATGTGATGAAACTGTCAACCAAAGTCGTTATCATAGACAGTCCCTTGGAATCGAGGAAGACTTGCTTCCATTCATGGAGATGGCAGAAACTCTGAACAAATATTTTGTATCAGTCTTTACGGTAGAGGACTCTAATAATATTCCAACAGTGGATAGTCAAGGGGCTATGGGGGGGGAGGAGTAACTTAACACAATCACAATCACTAAGGAGGTGGTACTCAGTAAGATAATGGGACTAAAGGCAGATAAATCCCCTGGACCTGATGGCTTGTATCCTAGGGTCTTAAGAGAAGTAGTGGCAGGGATAGTGGATGCATTGGTTGTAATTTACAGAAATACCCTGGATTCTGGGGAAGTCCCAGCAGATTGGAAAACTGCAAATGTAATGCACCTATTCAAAAAAGGAGGCAGACAAAAAGCAGGAAACTATAGACCAGTTAGCCTAACATCTGTGGTTGGGAAAATGTTGGAGTCCATTATTAAAGAAGCAGTAGCAGGACATTTGGAAAAGCAAAATTCGGTCAGGCTGAGTCAGCATGGATTTATGATGGGGAAGTCATGTTTGACAAATTTACTGGAATTCTTTGAGGATGTAACGAACAGGGTGAATAAAGGGGAACCAGTGGATGTGGTGTATTTGGACTTCCAGAAGGCATTTAACAAGGTGCCACATGAAAGGTTACTGCACAAGATAAAAGTACACTGAGTTGGGTGTAATATATTAGCATGGATAGAGGATTGGCTAATGAAGAGAAAACAGAGAGTAGGGATAAATGATTCATTCTCGGGTTGGTAATCAGTGGGGTGCTGCAGGGATCAGTGCTGGGACCCCAACTGTTTACAACCTATATTAACGACTTGGAGGAAGGGACGGAGTGTTTCGTAACCAAGTTTGCCGACGATACAAAGATGGGAGGAAAAGCAATGCGTGAGGAGAACACAAAAAATCTGCAAAAGGACATAAACAGGCTCAGTGAGTGGGTGAAAATTTGGCAGATGGAGTATAATGTTGAAAATTGTGAGGTCATGCACTTTGACAGAAAAAAAATCAAAGAGCAAGTTATTATTTAAATGGAGAAAGATTGCAAAGTGCTGCAGTACAGCAGGACCTGAGGGTACTTGTGCATGAAACACAAAAGGTTAGTATTCAGGTACAGCAAGTAATGAGGAAGGCCAATGGAATCTTGGCCTTTATTGCAAAAGGGATGGAGTATAAAAGGAGGGAAGTCTTGCTACAGTTGTACAAGGTATTGGTGAAGCCACACCTGGAATACTGCGTGCAGTTTTGGTTTCCATATTTACGAAAGGATATACTTGCTTTGGAGGCAGTTCAGAGAAGGTTCACTGGGTTGGTTCTCGAGATGAGGGGGTTGACTTATGAGGAAAAGTTGAGTAGGTTGGGCCTCTACTCAGTGGAATTCAGAAGAATGAGAGGTGGTGATCTTTGTTATATATGTGGACTTGTATTTACTCTGTACAGCCACCAGAGGGCTCATTCCCCAGAGTCCCAAGGGATCCCATAATCCCTTGGGAGCACAGGTATTTAAGAAGACTTCACAGGTTGGAGGGGCACTCTGGAGACCTGCAATAAAAGACTAAGGTCACACTTTATTTTGAGCTCACAGTGTTCAGTCTGATTCTTTCTCCATACACAACAACTGGCGACGAGATACAGATAGCAAAACCAAAGATGCAGAGAACAGTGGGCATCCTGGAGACATTTTCGGAGGGAGATGATTGGGAAACTTTTGTGGAGCGACTTGACCAATACTTCGTGGCCAACGAGCTAGATGAGGAAGAGTGCGCTGCCAAACATAGAGCGATCCTCCTCACCCTCTGTGGGGCACCAACGTATGGCCTCATGAAGAATCTGCTCACCCATAGAGAAATCATACGACAATTTGTGCACACTGGTCCGAGAGCATTTGAAAACGAAGGAAAGCGTTATGATGGCGAGATACCGGTTCTACACCTACAAAAGGTCTGAAGGCCAGGGGTGGCAAGTTATGTCGCCGACATTGCGAATTTGAAGGACGTTTGGAGCACATGGTCAGAGACTTTTTCGTACTTGGCATTGACCACGAAACCATACTTCGCAAACTTTTGACTGTAGAGACCCCAACCTTGAGTAAGGCCATAGCGATAGCCCAGGTGTTCATTGCCACCAGTGACAATACTAGGCAAATCTCTCAGCATACAAGTGCTGCTACAAGTACTGTGAACAAAGTGATGTTGTTTTCGAATCGTAATGTACAGGGCAGGTCACACATACCTGCAGCTACACATCCGCAGATGTCTCAGAGTCCACCATCAAGAGTGATGAATTCAAGGCCATTAACATTTGTTGGCGCTGCGGGGGTGATCATCGTTTCCATTCATGTTGATTCAAAGGATACGCTTGCAAGGGCTGTGGAACAATGGGACACCTCCAACGAGCGTGCAGGCGAGATGCTAAGCCTGTTAAACCTGCAAACCACCACGTTGCAGAGGAGGACAGATCCACGGAGGATCACGACGAACCAGAGCCTCAGATAGAGGAGGCAGAGGTATATGGGGTGCACACATTCACCACGAATTATCTCCCGATAAAGCTGAATGTTGAACTAAATGGACTCCCGGTGTCAATGGAGCTGGACACAGGTGCGAGCCAGTCCATCATGGGCAAAAAAGACTTTCGAAAGGTTGTGGTGCAACAAAGCCTCAAGGCCAGTCTTAACTCCAATTCGCACGAGACTAAGAACTTACATGAAAGTACTGATTCCTTTAATCAGCAGTGCTACCGTAAAGGTCTCCTACGATGGAGCGGTGCACAAGCTACTACCCTGGGTGGTACCAGGCGATGGTCCCATGCTGCTCAGCAGGAGCTAGGACGACGTCCGAGCGCTATCGCCCGCTGATGACACTTCGTGTGCCCAGGTCTTAAACAAATTTCCTTCACTGTTCGAACCAGGCATCGGGAAATTCCAAAGAGCAAAAGTGCAGATCCATCTAATCCCGGGGGCGCGACCCATCCATCACAAGGCGAGATCAGTACCGTACATGATGAGAGAAAGGGTAGAGAACGAGCTAGACCGGCTGCAAAGAGAGGGCATCATTTCACCGATCGAGTTCAGCGAGTGGGCCAGTCCTATTGTCCCAGTCCTCAAGGGAGATGTCACCG
The DNA here is from genome assembly GCF_044704955.1 of Pristiophorus japonicus. Classification (NCBI taxonomy): domain Eukaryota; kingdom Metazoa; phylum Chordata; class Chondrichthyes; family Pristiophoridae; genus Pristiophorus; species Pristiophorus japonicus. The sequence goes on along the minus strand of NC_091977.1, from coordinate 16,105,806 downwards.
TCAGAATCTGTGGCGATTACAAAGTAACTATCAATCGTTTCTCCCTGCAGGACCAATACCCACTACCAAAAGCCGATGACCTCTTTGCAACGCTGGCGGGAGGAAAGACGTTCACGAAGCTGGATCTAACTTCAGCCTACATGATGCAGGAACTGGAGGAATCATCGAAGGCCTTCACCTGCATCAACACGCACAAAGGTCTTTTTGTTTATAACAGATGCCCATTTGGAATCTGATGATCGCCGGCGATATTCCAGGGAAACATGGAAAGTTTACTGAAGTCGGTCCCACACACCGTGGTCTTCCAGGACTAAATCTTCGTCACAGGTCGGAACACAGTCGAGCACCTGCAGAACCTGGAGGATGTTCTTAGTCGACTCAACCGCGTGGGGCTCAGGTTAAAACGCTCAAAGTGCGTTTTCCTGGCGCCTGAAGTGGAGTTCCTGGGAAGGAGGATTGCAGCGGACGGCATCAGGCCCACCAACGCGAAGACGGAGGCAATCGAGAACGAACCGAAGCCACAGAACGTGAAGGAGCTGTTGTCGTTTCTGGGACTCTTGAACTACTTTGGTAACTTCTTCCCGGGTCTCAGCACACTGTTAGAACCACTGCACGTCTTACTACGAAAAGGGGGCGAATGGGTTTGGGGCAAAAGCCAAGAAAATGCCTTTGTAAAAGCGAGAAAATTGTTATGCTCAAACAAATTGCTTGTGTTGTATGATCCATGTAAGTGTTTGGTACCAGCATGTGATGTGTCATCATATGGCGTTGGGTGTGTATTGCAATAAGCTAATGATTTCGGGAAGCTGCAACCTGTTGCTTATGTATCCAGGAGTCTGTCTAAGGCCGAGAGAGCTTACAACATGATTGAAAAAGAAGCATTAGCGTGTGTCTATGGGGTAAAGAAAATGCATCAATACCTGTTTGGGCTAAAATTCAAATTGGAAACTGACCATAAGCCACTTATTTCCCTGTTTTCCGAGAGTAAAGGGATAAATACAAACACATCGGCCCGCATCCAGAGATGGGCGCTCACGTTGTCCGCATACAACTACGCCATCCGCCACAGGCCAGGTACAGAAAACTGCGCCGATGCTCTCAGTAGGCTGCCATTGCCCACCACGGGGGTGGAAATGGCGCAGCCCGCAGATCTAGCCATGGTTATGGAAGCGTTTGAGAGTGAGCAATCACCCGTCACTGCCCGGCAGATCAAAACCTGGACAAGCCAGGACTCCTTATTAACTCTAGTCAAAAGCTGTGTGCTTCATGGGAGCTAATCCAGTGTCCCAGTGGATATGCAGGAAGAGATAAAGCCATTCTAGCGGCGCAAAGATGAAATGTCTATACAGGCAGACTGCCTTCTGTGGGGCAATCGAGTAGTGGTCCCCAAGAAGGGCAGAGACACCTTCATCAATGACTTCCACAGTACCCACCCAGGCATCGTAATGATGAAAGCGATAGCCAGATCCCACGTGCGGTGGCCCGGTATCGATGCAGACTTAGAGTTCTGCGTTCACAGATGTAATACATGCTCGCAGTTAAGCAATGTACCCAGGGAGGCGCCGCTAAGTTTATGATCTTGGCCCTCCAAACCGTGGTCTAGGGTACATGTCGACTATGCAGGCCCTTGGGTAAAATGTTCCTTGTGGTTGTCGACACATACTCCAAGTGGATTGAATGTGAGATAATGTCGGCCAGCATGTCCGCTGCCACCACTGAAAGCCTGCGGGCCATGTTTGCCACACACAGCTTACCCGATATCCTGGTGAACGACAACGGGCCATGTTTTACCAGTGCTGAGTTCAAAGAATTCATGACCCGTAATGGGATCAAACATGACACATCTGCCCCATTTAAACCAGCGTCCAATGGTCAAGGAGAGTGAGCAGTGCAAACCATCAAGTAAGGCTTGAGGAGGGTAACTGAAGGCTCACTGCAGACACGCCTATCCCGAGTCCTGCTTAGCTGCCGCACGAGACCACACTCACTCACTGGGATCCCACCTGCGGAACTACTCACGAAAAGAGCATTTAAGACCCTGATCTACATGAACAGGTAGAGAGCAGGTGACTTCAATAAAGTGCATACCATGATAGCGCAAATGTGTCACGCGAGATTGAAGTCCATGATCCTGTATTTGTATTAAATTGTGGACAAGGTCCCAAGTGGCTTCCCGGCACTGTCGTGGCCAAAGAGTGTTTCAGGTCAAACTTTCAAATGGACTCATTCACCGGAAACACTTGAACCAAATGAAACTCAGATTCACGGACTACCATGAGCAACCCACCTTGGACTCTACCTTTTTTGATCCCACAACATACACACCAGTGGCAACCAGCACCACGGTTGACCACGAAGGAGAATCCATCATCCACAGCAGCCCTGCAGGGCCCAACACACCAGGCAGCCCAGCAAGGCCAGCTGCACAGCAGCCCAGCGAGGGCCCAACAAATGATTCAACAACACTGGCTTTCACACCGAGACGATCAACCAGGGCAAGAAGGGCCCCAGATCGACTCACATTGTAAATAGTTACACTATTGACTTTTGGGGGCGGGGTGGGGAGTGTTGTTCTATATGTGGACTTGTATTTACTCTGTACAGCCACCAGAGGGCTCATTCCCCGGAGTCCCAAGGGATCCCATAATCCCTTGAGAGCACAGATATTTAAGGCGGCTTCACAGGTTGGAGAGTCACTTTGGAGACTTTATTTTTAAGCTCAGTGTTCAGTCTGACTCTTCATACACAACAACTACGACATCAGGTAGGCCGTGCGTGGCAAACATGGCTCGTAGGCTTTCCATGGTGGCAGTGGACATGCTTACAGAGATTATTACACACTCAATCCATTTTGAATAAGCATCCACAACAACCAAAAACATTTTGCCTAGAAACGGGCCAGCGAAGTCAGCATGGATTCTAGACCACGGTTTGGAGGGCCATGACCACAAACTTAGCGGTGCCTCCCTGGGTGCATTGCTCAGTTGAGTGCAAGTGTTGCATTTGCGCATGCAAGACTCCAAATCTGAGTCAATGCCGGGTCACCACACATGGGATCTCGCTATAGCTTTCATCATTACTGCCTGGGTGGGTACTGTGTAGGTTGCGTATGAACGTTTCCCTGCCTTTCTTAGGCAAAACCACGCGATTACCCCACAAAAGACAGCCCGCCTGTATGGACATTTCGTCTTTGCGCCGCTGGAACGGCTTGATCTCTTCATGCATCTCCGCTGGGACGTTGGACCAGCTCCCATGGAGGACACAGTTTTTTGTAAGGGACAGTAAAGGATCCTGGCTGGTCCAGGTCCTGATCTGGCAAGCCCTAACAGGTGACTTTTTGTTTTCAAATGCATTCATCACCAAGAGCAAGTCTGCAGGCTGTGCCATTTCCACCCCGGTGGTGGGCAATGGTAGCTGACTTGAGAGCATCAGCGCAGTTCTCTGTGCCTGGCCTGTGGTGAATTGCATAGTTATATGCAGTCAGCGTGAGCGTCCATCTTTGGATGCGAGCAGAGGCATTGGTATTAATACCTTTGCTCTCTGTGAATGGCGATATGAGCGGCTTATGGGCAGTTTCTAGCTCGAACTTAAGCCCAAACAAATACTGGTGCATTTCTTTTACCCCGTAAACACATGCCAAAGCTTCTTTTTCAATCATGCTGTAGGCCCTTGCGGCTTTGTCTAAACTCCTGGACGCATAAGCGATTGGTTGCAATGTTCCCGATTCGTTTGCTTGTTGTAACACACACCCGACCCCGTACGAAGACGCATCGCAAGCTAGCACTAAACGTTTACATGGGTCATACAGAACAAGCAGTTTGTTGGAACATAAAAGATTTCTGGCTTTCTCAAAAGCAGTCTATTGTAATTTCCCCCATACCCAGTCATCTCCCTTGCGTAGCAACACATGTAGAGGTTGTAGCAAGGTGCTTAACCCGGATAGGAAATTACCAAAATAATTGAGTCCCACAACGACCACGGCTCCATCACGTTCTATGGTCTCGGCGTGTTCTTGGTGGCCTCCGTCTTGGTGTCGGTGGGTCTGATGCCATCTGCGGCGATTCTTCTCCCGAAGAACTTGACCTCTGGCGCCAGGAAAACACACTGAGCATTTCAACCTGAGTCCCACACGATCTAGCCGACTTAGAACCTCTTCCAGGTTCTGCAAGTGTTCGATGGTGTCCCGACCTGTGATCAATATGTCATCCTGGAAAACCACGGTGCGCGGAACCGACTTTAGCAGACTCTCCATGTTCCTTTGAATAATAGCTGCGGCCGATCAAATCCCAAACGGACATCTATTGTAGATGAACAGACCTTTGTGCGTGTTGATGCAGGTGAGACCTTTCAAAGATTCCGCCAGCTCCTGCGTCATGTAGGCCGAGGTCAGGTCCAACTTGGTGAACGTCTTCCCTCCTGCCAGTGTCGCAAATAGATCGTCTGCCTTGGGTAGCGGGTACTGGTCCTGCAGCGAAAAACATTTAATCGTTACTTTATAGTCCCCACAAATTCTGACCGTGCCATCATCCGTGAGAACTGGAACAATCGGACTGGCCCACTTGTTGAACTCAACCAGCGCAATGATGCTCTCTCGTTGCAGCCTGTCCAGCTCGATCTCCACTTTCTCTCGCATCATGTATGACACCGCACATGCCTTGTGGTGGATGGGTCGTGTACCGGGAACCAAGTGGATCTGCACCTTCCTACCCCAGAGAAATTTCCGATGCCTGGCTCAAACAACAACGGGAATGTGCTCAAAACCTGGGCACATGAGGCATCAACGACGGACGTCCCAGTTCCAGTGGGTTTTTCCCAGCCAGCTTCTGCCGAACAGTGTGGGGCCATCTCGGTACAATCTATAGTGTTAGTTCGTGCACCGCTCCATCATAGGAGACTTTTACTGCTGCACTGCCAATTACAGGGATCGGCTTTTTAGTGTAAGTTCTCAGCTTGGTATGAATAGGGCTCAGCTTGGGCCTTTGTGGCTTGTTGCACCACAGCCTCTCGAAGGCCTTTTTGCTCATGATAGACTGACATGCACCCGTGTCCAATTGCATGGATACTGGAATTCCGTTCAGTTCAAATTTTAACATGATCGGTGGACATTTCGTGGTGAAGGTGTGTATCCCGTACACGTCTGCCTCCTCGGCTCGAGTCTCTAGTTCAGTTTGATCCACCATGGATCGGTCTTCCTCTGCAACGTGATGGTTTGCAGGGTTTGCAGCTCGTCTGCATATTTGCTGGAGGTGTCCCATTGTACCACAGCCTTTGCATGCATAGTGTTTGAAGTGGCATTGATGGGCTTGATGATCACCTCCGCAACGCCAACAAGGTGTTAATTGCCTCGCATTCACGCTTGATGCCGGACTCTTGAGTCATCTGAGGTCGTGTAGCTGAGGGCGTATGCCCTATGCATTCCTGCCTGAAAATGACATTACTTTGTGTACAGTAATTGCCGATGCATCTTTATGCTGCAAAATTTGTTTGGTGTTATTGCTGGTGGATATAAATGCCTGGGCTATCGTTATGGCTTTGCTCAGATTCGGTGTTTCAACAGCCAATAGTTTGCGAAGGATAACCCCATGGCCAATGCCAAACACAAAAAGGTCTCTTCGCATTTGCTCCAGAAATCCACCGAATTTGCAATGTCCTGCACGGTGCCTTAGTTCAGCGACATAGCTCGCCACTTCCTGGTCTTCAGACCATTGACATGTATAAAATCGATACCTTGCCATCAGAATGCTCTCCTTCGGATTTAGGTGCTCCCGGACCAGCGTACACAGTTCTTCATAGGATTTGGTTGTTGGTTTCACCGGAGCAAGAAGATTCTTCATGAGGCCGTAGGTTGTTGCCCCACAGCTGGTGAGGAGGATCGCCCTTCGTTTGGCAGCGTTCTCATTCCCTTTCAGCTCGTTGGCCACGAAGTATTGGTCGAGTCGCTCCATGAAGACTTCCCAATTGTCACCTTCTGAGAATTTCTCCAGGATACCAACAGTTCTCTGCATTTTCACGTGATGGTTCGTTATCTATTAGTCGTCGCCAGTTGTTATGTCTTAAATAAAGCAATGTGACTGAGCAAGTGTGACCATAGTCTCTTTATTCTGACTCCAGAGTGTGGGCACATCATGGGAGACCTGCTTATATGCAGTGCTCCCAAGGGATGCTGGGATCCCTTGGGACTCCAACAGATGCGCCCTCTGGTGGCGGTAGAATGCTGGTTACAAGGTATTGCATACATAACAGGCGGGGCCATAAGTACAAAATAGTCACTAATAAATCCAATCGGGAATTCAGGAGAAACCTCTTCATCCAGAAAGAGGTTAGAATGTGGAACTCGCTCCCACAAGGAGTAGTTGAGGTGAATAGCATAGAAAGGAATAGAAGGATATGCTGATAGAGTGAAGAGGGATGGGCAGAGGCTCCTCTGGAACATAAATAAGCTGGAGCCAGTCGAGCCGGAAGACCGGTTTCTGTGCTGTAAGTTCCATGTAATTCAACGACTCCCAGTCTGACAGGAGCTGGATACTTTTTTTTGGCCCAGCTCTTCCCAAAGACAAACTATCAAACCGAGGGATGCGCATGATTGAGTTTCAAGCCAATTACACTCAGTGTAATCCGACATTGCACCGAGCCCAGGTCCATTCTTGCAATGAACGATTGGGTAATGCACCAAAATCTGGATCCGATCCAAACCCGCCCTCCACACTCCCACACCCACACAATGCGGCGAGACTTCTTTTTAAAAGCACAATCTGCTGACTATTAAATAGAAACTTTTCGCAATGAGTTGCGACCATTGAGCAGTCAAACGTATGCGTTAGAAGGCTTTCTGAAAAGGGTGAAATATGACACTGCTTCCTGATTCTCCTCTTCCTCGACAGATTCCAGAGCAGTGAGAGGGGAAAAAACGCAAGCAACACAGACCGAAAGCGAGCGCCGCCCGAGCCAGGAATTTCAGCTGCAGGAGGCTGGGGGCTTCGCCCTCTCCCCGGACAATTGGCAGGAAGGCCGAGCGAGCTCCACACTGCACAAAAAGACCAGGTACCACCCACTCCACAAGTCGTCGGGGTTTTAAAAAATAACAAGGGGAACTGGGCCAGTATCTGTAAGGACAGGCAGGCGTTCGTGGGCTTCAGGCGGAAACTTTGGTCAGAATCGGTTGCATTGCAAATTTCCTGCATTACCACACCTTCAGAGCATTTCATTGGCTGCAGAGCGTTCTGGGAGATCCTGAGGTCGTGAAAGGTCGATAGAAATGCAATTCTTTCATTTCACTTTATTTCCTTCACTCTTTACTTCATTCATTCTTTCCTTGTCATTCCTTTCTTTTATTCCTTCATTCCTTTCTTCATTGCTCCCTTCATTCCTTTGTTTCTTTTCTTCCGTTCCGTCTTGTGTTAGGTTAGTTTTGCCCGCAGAGCCGTAAATTTATTCCGTGCCGTACAAAGTATGTCTGATTTCCCTCACCAGTTTTCTATCCCTTTTCCTCCCCTCGTGGCTCCTTGCGGGCACCGTCCTTCCACAGGTGTTGGGCACCCTCCCATATCATGGCCAAATATCTTGTTCTTTATACGCGAACCTTGACGGCGAGTGTCCTCAGGCTGTTCGACTGCGGTGCCATCACAACGCAGCGACATTGTAATCTAGCATGCACCAGATTAAATAGTAACTTTCAAAAGGGAATTAGATAAATAGTTGAAGGGGAAAGTTTTGCAGGGGGTTAGGGAAAGAGCGGCAGAGTAGGACTGGTTGAGTAGTTCTTTCAAAGAGCCAGCAGAGAAGTGTGAACTAGTAGATTAAATAAACATAGTGAGAGAGGAGGTATTAAGGGGCCTAGCAGCTTTGAAAGTGGATAAATCCCCAGGCCCGAATGAAATGCATCACAGGCTGCTAAGTGAAGCAAAAGAGGAAATAGCAGAGGCTTTGACGATCATTTACCAATCCTCTCTGGCTTCAGGTGTGGTGCCAGAGGCCTGGAAGACTGCTAATGTGGTACCTTTGTTTAAGAAGGGAGAAAGAGATAGACCAAGTAATTACAGGCCAGTCAGCCTAACCTCAGTGGTGGGAAAATTATTGGAAAAAATTCTGAAGGACAGGATAAATCTTCACTTAGAAAGACACGGATTAATCAAGGACAGTCAGCACGGATTTGTTAAGGGAAGGTCGTGTCTGACTAACTTGATTGAATTTTTAGAGGAGGTAACCGGGAGGGTCGATGAAGTCAAAGCATATGATGTAGTGTATATGGATTTTAGCAAAGCTTTTGATAAGGTCCCACATGGCAGACTGGTCACAAAAGTACAAGCCCATGGGATCCAGGGCAAAGTGGCAAGTTGGATCCAAAATTGGCTCGGAGGCAGGAAGCAAAGGGTAATGATTGATGGGTGTTTTTATGACTGGAAGGATGTTTCCAGTGGGGTTCTGCAGGGCTCAGTACTCGGTTCCTTACTTTTTGTGATATACATAAATGATCTAGACTTGAATATAGGGGGTATGATTAAGAAGTTTGCAGATGATACTAAAATCAGCTGTGTGGTTGATAATGAACAAGGAAGCTGTGGATTGCAGGAAGATATCAATCAACTGGTCAGGTGGGCAGAACAGTGGCAAATGGAATTTACTCCAGAGAAGTGTGAGGTAATGCATTTTGGGAGGACTAACTAGGAAAGGGAATACACATTAAGTGGTAGGATACTGAGAAGTGTAGAGGAACAAAGGGACCTTGGAGTGCATGTCCACAGATCCCTGAAAGTATCAGGCCAGGGAGATAAGGTGGTTAAGAAGACGTACGGAATGCTTGCTTTATTAGCCGAGGCATAGAGTACAAGAGCGGGGGGGTTATCCTTGAACTGTATAAAACACTGGTTCGGCCACAGCTGGAGTACTGCGTGCAGTTCTGGTCACCGCATTACAGGAAGGACGTGATTGCACTGGAGAGGGTACAGAGGAAATTTACGAGGATGTTGCCGGGAGTGGAGAATCTAACCTATGAGGACAGATTAGATAGGCTGGATTTGTTTTCATTGGAACAGGGGAGGCTGAGGGGAGACCTCATTGAGGTGTATAAAATTATGAGGGGCCTAGATATAGTGGATAGAAAGGGCCTATTTCCCTTAGCAGAGAGGTCAACAACTAGGGGGCATAAATTTAAAGTAACTGGTAGAAGATTTAGAGGAGACTTGAGGGGAAATTTCTTCACACAGAGGGTTGTGGGGGTCTGGAACTCACTGCCTGAAAGGGTGGTAGAGGCAGAAATCCTCACCACATTTAAAAAGTACTTGGATGTACACTTAAAGTGGCGTAACCTACAGGGCTACGGACCTAGAGCTGGAAAGTGGGATTAGCCTTTTGTTGGCCGGCGCGGACACAATGGGCTGAAATGGCCTCCTTCTGTGCTGTATGATTCGATGCAATGCTCCAAATACATCCTGGTTGAGACCAAGTCAGCATCAGGGGATTGTTCCCAGACCTTTCTGGTCATTATGACCCAATTACACCTTGCATGAAGTTGCTGAGCCAAGGCGGGAGCCTACTAGTGAACACAGATCTGCGTTCCAGAGTGGCTTTGCAGACAAAAATAAAGAGCAATGTTTATTTAACTGTCCAGAGCTTGAGTTAGGATACCCTTCAGTACCATCCTCGCTGACGGACACTGGCTCCCTGACCCCCGAGACACTGGTACTTATTATCTTCCTGCTCATTGTCAAATCCCTCCGTGACCATGCTTCAACCTTCCTCTACCACCTCCTCCAGCCTTGCCCCCTCCCTGGCCTTCTGTGCATCACTCCTCCCTTTGGTACACCATTGTTGGCATAATCCCTCAGCTACTTCATTGCTACCCCTGGAACTCCCGACCGACACTCTCTGCGCACTATTTCTACTCCTAGTCTGAGGAAGGACATTCTGGCTATTGAGGGAGTGCAGCGAAGGTTCACCAGACTGATTCCAGGGATGGCTGGGCTGTCATATGAGGAGAGACTGGATCAACTGGGCCTTTATACACTGGAGTTTAGAAGGATGAGAGGGGATCTCATAGAAACATATAAGATTCTGACGGGACTGGACAGGTTAGATGCAGGAAGAATGTTCCCGATGTTGGGGAAGTCCAGAACCAGGGGACATAGCCTTAGGATAAGGGGTAGGCCATTTAGGACTGAGATGAGGAGAAACTTCTTCACTCAGAGAGTTGTTAACCTGTGGAATTCCCTGCCGCAGAGAGTTGTTGATGCCAGTTCACTGGATATATTCAAGAGGAAGTTAGATATAGCCCCTATGGTTAAGGGGATCAAGGGGTATGGAGAGAAAACAGGAAAGGGATACTGAGGTGAATGATCAGCCATGATCTTATTGAATGGCGGTGCAGGCTCGAAGGGCTGAATGGCCTACTCCTGCACCTATTTTCTATGTTTCTATGTTTCTCTCCAACTACAAAACGCCATCTTCCTCCATTGGCCACAACAACGCCATAGGGACATTAGGAACAGGAGTCCATTCAGTCCCTTAAGCCTTATCTGTCCCTTTCATTAAGATCATGGCTGATCTGCATCTTAACTAGATTTTCCCGCCATTGATGCATAACACTTAATACCAGAGACGGAAGCAGAAAATCTAGGCTGATGCTCCCAGTGCAGTACTGAGGGAGTGCCGTCTTTCGGATGAGATGTTAAACCGAGGCCCCATCTGCCCTCTCGGGTGGACCTAAAAGATCCCACGGTACTGTTCGGAGAAGAAGCAGGGGAGTTCTCCCCGGTGTCCTGGCCAATATCACTCAACCAACATCACTAAAGCAGATTACCTGGTCATTATCACATTGTTGTTTGTGGGAGCTTGCTGTGCGCAAATTGGCTGACGCGTTTCCTACATTACAACAGTGACTCTAAACATCATAAGTACTTCATTGGCTGTAAAGTTCTTTGGGAGTGCTGCACTGAAGTATCGGCCTGGATTCTGTAGTGGGACTTGAAGCCACAACCTGCTGATTCAGAGGTGAGAGTGCTACCCACTGAGCCACGGCTGAATAGTAGCAGCTACAGGTGACAATGGCATGTATGAGGATTTTAATAGCAAAGGGTAATGCAGTGGAGGTGGAAGTAAGTGATCTTTGTGGTCACCTCTTCTGACTTGGTGTATATACACGAGAGAGAGAGAGAGAGAGGGAATGGAGACAGAAACCATTTCAATGCAGACTCCTAAATGCTGCTTCTGTGAATGTTTTTGAATCTGGCCGAAGAGGTAGCTCATTCTGAGGACAACGGTAGGCCTGTGTTGGTACAGTTTTGATAGATTTGTTCTATCAATGGGTAAAGGTTACCCAGTGACTGCTATCTGTTGGATGGTGATATTTGGTTCATGGAAAGACTTGCCTGATAGGAAATCGGGCACCGCTAAAGCTCCTGTTAAATCTGACTGACACAACTGCTTGGCCAAAGATGGACCTTGTTGTCGGCATGGGGTAACGGAACTGGTGCTTGTGTGTGGAGTGAGGGAGCTGGTGTCCATTGGGCGACAGTCCTGCAGCTACCAGGCACCGTTTACAACCACCTCGAAGGGGTCCTTATCCCTGTGTGAGCCCTGACGGTGAGTGTCGGCAGGACATTTGATCTTGGTGGGCCTCCTACTTGCCAGAGGCAGTAGAGCAGTAGTTGGTAGTTCCTTTTCCTTTCAAAACAATAATGTAAATTTATATAATGCCCGGGATGGCAGGACTGACATATGAGGGAAGACTGGATCAACTGGGCCTGTATTCACCGGAGTTTAGAAGGATGAGAGGGGATCTCATAGAAACATATAACATTCTGACGGGACTGGACAGGTTAGATGCAGGAAGAATGTTCCCGATGTTGGGGAAGTCCAGAACCAGGGGATACAGTCTAAGGATAAGGGGTAAGCCATTTAGGACTGAGATGAGGAGAAACTTCTTCACTCAGAGAGTTGTTAACCTGTGGAATTCCCTGCCGCAGAGAGTTGTTGATGCCAGTTCGTTGGATATATTCAAGAGGAAGTTAGATATGGCCCTTATGGCTAAGGGGATTAAGGGGTATGGAGAGAAAGTAGGAAAGGTGTACTGAGGGAATGATCAGCCATGATCTTATTGAATGGTGGTGCAGGCTCGAAGGGCTGAATGGCCTACTCCCGCACCTATTTTCTATGGCCCCAAGTTTCCACATGATTTGCTCCTGATTATTAGGAGCAACTGGTGGAGAACGGAGTATCTTAGAAATCGGAATTCTCCACATTTAAGTTTTCTGCAGTTATAGTCAGATTGAACAGTTTCACTTTTGAACAGATTTTTTTTTTCAAAAGGGGGCGCGTCCGGCCACTGACGCCTGATTTGAAAGTTTCCACAGTGAAAACGTACTCCAAACTAACTTAGAATGGAGCAAGTGAAGATTTTTGTAGGCTTGAAAAAACCTTGTCTACACATTAAAAAAATCAGGCGCAGGTTACAAATTAGGCGTCGGGAACGAGGTGGGGGGGAGGGGGGGGGAAGGGAAGTCATTAAATTCTACAATAAATCCTTAGTTATACTTGTACAAATATTATACAAATAAATCCAACCTGAATATAAATTTATAAGCAAAGAAAAGATTAAATAAACCATGTTCCTACCTGTGTGAAAGTGCTTCAGGCCTTTCAGGCAGCGGTTTGCCGTCGGGACCGACGGACGGCAGGGAGGGTGGGAGGGAGGGAGAAGGCTGCAGGAAGCCTCAGTACTTGAGGCAGCCGTTTGCCATCGGGCCCGACGGACGGCAGGGGGAGAAAGCTGCAAGAAGCCTCAGTGCTGATCATGGAAGGGCAATGTGGTTTTATTAAAAAATGTTAAAAATTGAACAGCTACAAAGAATTTGAATAGTCTCAAACAAGTGCATGTGTCCCATTTATCACAGTCTATCTTTAATTACAGAATGCACTCCCTCACCCTCACACACAGAAATATCAAGAAAATTAAAATACAAGCCTTTGCAAGGGTTCAATAAACAAATTTTCACTCTTTCTGCAGCACTTTTTAAAATGGCCGAGTGCCAATGTTTCCTTCACACTGCGCGTGCGCCAACGCTCCAACGCGCACGCGCAGGGTTGCCGGCACGAAAAAAACTCATTTAAATGGTACCCGCCCCCTCCTACTTACAAAATCGGCGCGAGTGGTAGGCTCCGCCCCCTGGGCGCCGCGCCAAGCAGACATCGAGCGTTTTTTTTCAGGCGCCGTTTTCGGCGCGAAAAACGGGCGCCCAGCTCGGAGGGGCACCTGTTTTGCCGCGTGTGGAAACTTGGGGCCTATGTTTCTACGTTAATGTAGTAAAATCTCCCAAGGCGCTTCACAGGAGCGTTAACAGACGAAATTTGACACTGAGTCACACATAAGCAGATAGTAGGACAGGCTTGGTCAAAGAGGTAGGAGGCAGAGAGGTTCAGCAAGAGAATCTCAGAGCTGAAGGTACGGCCACCAATAGTGAAGCGATTAAAATCAGGGATGTGCAAGAGGCCAGATTTGGAGGAAAGCAGGGATCTCGGAGGGTTGTAGGGCTGGAGGAGGTTACAGAGGTAGGGAGGGTGCGAGGATGCCATGGAGGGATTTGAAAACAAGGATGAGAATTTGAAAATCGAAGTGTTTATGGACCGGGAACCAATGTACGTCAGCAAGCACAGGGGTGATGGGTGAACGGGACAGCGAGAGTTGGGACAGAAGCAGCAGAGTCTTGGATGAGCTTAAGTTTATGAAGGGTCCAAGGTGAGGGTGTGGGCTGAGGAGGTTGATGGCAGCTCAATAGCCCCACAAAGGTCCGTCGTGCTGCGGTGACTGAACCGGCTTTGTTCTTTGAAAGGACCACAGGAATGAGAGTGGAAGTGCTTTACAATCTCGAAAGAGGGTGGTTAAGGAGGATCCTCACTACTGTACACCCCATTAGGGAATTAAGTTAAAGCCAGATTATTATGCTGAAGCACAACAAGAAAGTTTGGATAAGATGGCATAATTAGAAGTTAGGGAAATAGATTACAGAGGAAGAGTGGAACACTGCGAGTGGTGTCTCCGGGACCTGGGAGCCATATTGGGTGGATGTTTAGGAACAGCGGAAGGGGTACTGGGGTTTGGGACCATCGGGTAAACAGGGTCCTGCATGTGGGCCTACTGGGATGGGCCCTGGAATAATTGGTAGGATGCTCTGGGGTGCAGGGGTGGTGTCCAAGCACTTTAAGGATTGGGAAGAAGGGTTTTGGTGCGTGGGAACTGGCGCTCTTGGGGATCTGGCAGTGTTGGTGGGGGTTGGTGGTGTTCTGATAGGATTGAGGGGGAAAGTGGGTATAAGGGAATGGAGGCTCTTCTGGGGAAATCCCACAATGTTTCCCTATATTAAATTATATCAGCCATTGACAGTTGTAGATGATAAGAACAGCGATCCCAACAGCTGAACTTTGTGACACCCGCTGGTAACTGGCTGCCAACCAGATATCTGTCCATGCCATACTACTTGTTGTCTATCAGTCAATTCTAATACATTCCCATTGATCCCATGGGCTTGGACTTTGTGTGGTAACCAATTATGTGGGACAGTGTTGCCTGCTTCAAATAAAAAACTTAGATTTATATAGCGCCTTTCATGACCACCGGATGTCTCAAAGCACTTTACAGCCAATGAAGTACTTTTGGAGTGTAGTCACTGTTGTAATGTGGGAAACACGGCAGCCAATTTGCGTACAAGCAGCAATGTGGTAATGACCAGATAATCTTTGTCATGTTGATTCAGGGGTAAATATTGACCCAGGACACCGGGGAGAACTCCCCTGCTCTTCTTTGAAATAGTGCCATGAGATCTTTTACGTCCACTTGAGAGGACAGACGAGGCCTCAGTTTAACGTCTCCTCCGAAAGATGGCACCTCCGACAGTGCAGTGTTCCCTCAGCACTGCACTGGGAGTGTCAGCCTAGATTCTTTTGTACTCAAGTCTCTGGAGTGGGACTTGAACCCACAACCTCTGACCCAGAGGCAACTGTGCTACCCACTGAGCCACAGCTGACACTGGTAGATTTAAGAACCAGTCTACAGGGCTGTAATAATACCCGCCCTCCTGTATGGCTCAGAGACATGGACCATGTAAAGCAGACACCTCAAGTCGCTGGAGATATATCACCAACGATGTCGCCAAGATCCTGCAAATCCCCTGGGAGGACAGGTGCACCAACATCGTGTCCTCGTCCAGGCCAACATCCCCAGCATTGAAGCACTGACCACACTCCATCAGCTCCGCTGAGCGGGCCACATAGTTCACATGCCAGACACGAGACTCCCAAAGCAAGCGCTCTACTAGGAGCTCCTTCATGGCAAACGAGACAAAGGTGGGCAGCGGAAACATTACAAGGACACCCTCAAAGCCTCCCTGATAAAGTGCAACATCCCCACTGACACCTGGTAGTCCCTGGCCCAAGACCGCCCTAAGTGGAGGAAGCGCATCCGGGAGGGCGCTGAGCACCTCGAGTCTCAATGCCGAGAGCATGCAGAAATCAAGCGCAGGTAGCGGAAGGAGCGTGCGGCAAACCAGACTCCCCACCCACCCTTTCCTTCAACAACTATCTGTCCCACCTGTGACAGGGTCTGTGGCTCTTGTATTGGACTGTTCAGCCACCAAAGAACTCACTTCACGAGTGAAAGCAAGTCTTCCTCGATTCCGAGGGACTGCCTATGATGATGATGATGATGATGATGATGACGATAAGAACCAGAGGGTCTGTGAGGAGAATTTTTTTACACAGCGAGTTGTGATCTGGAATGAACTGCCTGAAAGGATGGTGGTATCAACAACCTTCAAAAAGGGAATTGGAGGGGGGGAAATTGGCAGGGCTATGGGGAAAGAGCAAGGAGGAGTGGGACTAATTGGATAGCTCTTTCAAAGAGCCAGCACTGGACACGATGGGTTGAATGGCCTCTTTCTGTGCTGGAAGATTCTGTGACATCCTCTACTACGTCTATTATCTCTGCAATAGATTAGTAAAGCACGACCTCCCACTCCTAAAACCACGCTGGCTTATCACCCACTGAGTATATCAGTAGACGGGGATGGCTGATCTAATGATCCACAGTGTGTCTCACCCTGGTGAATACCGACTGGCACCTTAAACAACTGCTCAGCCTCTCCGCCCTGATGTGCGGCTCGCAATGTCTAGTGCTATAAAGAGAGCATTAGTGATTTTGAATTGTTCCATTCATTGCTCTTGGCCCCAAAACCTTGCATTCCTGTGTGGAACACAATCACTCAATCATTTACAGTTCACCAGTTCTGGGTAATTAGCAGCCCATTAGGGAGAGCATGGAATGCATCACACAGCTCTGAGAGAACTATCCACTCAGTCCCATTCCCCCGTCCTTTCCCCTATACCCATGTAAATCTTCAAATATTTATCTACTTCCCTTTTAAAAGCTATAATGGACCCTGCTTCCATCCCTGTCTCTGGCAGGCCAGTCCTAATGACCCAGTGCAGGAAACAATTCTCCTAACCTCTGCCTTCATTCTGCTGGTGCTGATCTTAAATTTAGGCCTTCTCGTTGACTCGCCGACTACATAAGAATATAAGAACATCAGAATTAGGAACAGGAGTAGGCCATCTAGCCCCTCGAACCTGCTCCACCATTCAATAAGATCATAACATTTCTGGCTGTGGACTCAGCTCCACTTACCCGCCCGCTCCCTGTAACCCTTAATTCCCTTATTGGTTAAAAATCTATCTATCTGTGACTTGAATACATTCAATGAGCTAGCCTCAACTGCTTCCTTGGGCAGAGAATTCCACAGATTCACAACCCTCTGGGAGAAGAAATTCCTTCTCAACTCAGTTTTAAATTGGCTCCCCCGTTCTTTGAGGCTGTGCCCCCAAGTTCTAGTCTCCCCGACCAGTGGAAACAACATCTCTGCCTCTATCTTGTCTATCCCTTTCATGATTTTAAATGTTTCTATAAGATCACCCCTCATCCTTCTGAACTCCAACGAGTAAAGACCCAGTCTACTCAATCTATCATCATAAGGTAACCCCCTCATCTCCGGAATCAGCCTCGTGAATCGTCTCTGTACCCCCTCCAAAGCCAGTATATCCTTCCTTAAGCAAGGTGACCAAAACTGCACCCAGTACTCCAGGTGAGGCCTTACCAATACCCTATACAGTTGCAGCAGGACCTCCCTGCTTTTGTACTCCATCCCTCTCGCAATGAAGGCCAACATTCCATTCGCCTTCCTGATTAACTGCTGCACCTGCAAACTAACTTTTTGGGATTCATGCACAAGGACTCTAAAAGAGTTTCATGCACAAGGACCCCCAGGTCCCTCTGCATCTCAGCATGTTGTAATTTCTCCCCATTCAAATAATATTCCCTTTTACTGTTTTTTTTTCCCCAAGGTGGATGACCTCACATTTTCCGACCTTGTATTCCATCTGCCAAACCTTAGCCCATTCGCTTAACCTATCTAAATCTCTTTGCAGCCTCTCTGTGTCCTCTACACAACCCGCTTTCCCACTAATCTTTGTGTCATCTGCAAATTTTGTTACACTGCATTCTGTCCCCTCTTCCAGGTCATCTATGTATATTGTAAACAGTTGTGGTCCCAGTACCGATCCCTGTGGCACACCACTAACCACTGATTTCCAACCCGAAAAGGACCCATTTATCCAGACTCTCTGCTTTCTGTTCGCCAGCCAATTCTCTATCCATGCTAATACATTTCCTCTGACTCCGCGTACCTTTATCTTCTGCAGTAACCTTTTGTGTGGCACCTTATCGAATGCCTTTTGGAAATCTAAATACACCACATCCATCGGTACACCTCTATCCACCATGCTCGTTATATCCTCAAAGAATTCCAGTAACTTAGTTAAACATGATTTCCCCTTCATGAATCCATGCTGCGTCTGCTTGATTGCACTATTCCTATCTAGATGTCCCGCTATTTCTTCCTTAATGATAGTTTCAAGCATTTTCCCCACTACAGATGTTAAACTAACCAGCCTATAGTTACCTGCCTTTTGTCTGCCCCCTTTTTTTAAACAGATGCCGTTACATTAGCTGCTTTCAAATCCGCTGGTACCTCCCCACAGTCCAGAGAATTTTGGTAGATTATAACGAATGCATCTGCTATAACTTCCACCATCTCTTTTAATACCCTGGGATGCATTTCATCAGGACCAGGGGACTTGTCTCCCTTGAGTCCCATTAGCCTGTCCAGCACTACCCCACTAGTGATAGTGATTGTCTCAAGGTCCTCCCTTCCCACATTTCCGTGACCAGCAATTTTTGGCATGGTTTTTGTGTCTTCCACTGTGAAGACCGAAGCAAAATAATTGTTTAAGGTCTCAGCCATTTCCACATTTCCCATTATTAAATCCCCCTTCTCATCTTCTAAGGGACCAACATTTACTTTAGTCACTCTTTTCCATTTTATATATCTGTAAAAGCTTTTACTATCTGTTTTTATGTTTTGTGCAAGTTTACCTTCGAAATCTATCTTTCCTTTCTTTATTGCTTTTTTAGTCATTCTTTGCTGATGTTTAAAATTTTCCCAATCCACTAGTTTCCTACTAATCTTGGCCACCTTATACCCTATACCCATTGGTCTTTGATTTGATACTCTCCTTTATTTCCTTGGTTATCCACGGCTGGTTATCCCTTCTCTTACCGCCCTTCTTTTTCACTGGAATATATTTTTGTTGCGCACTATGAAAGAGCTCCTTAAAAGTCCTCCACTGTTCCTCAATTGTGCCACCGTTTAGTCTGTGTTTTCAGTCTACTTTAGCCAACTCTGCCCTCATCCCACTGTAGTCCCCTGTAGACTAGAAGAAATAGATTTTGATAAATCTATCAAAATTTTGAACACCTCTATCCGATCTACTCTTAGCCTTCTTCAGCTCTAATGAAAAGAGTTTCTCTTGTCTTTCCTCATAATTAAAGCCCATATCCCTGGTATCGTCTTATATCGTCAATCGGGAGGCGGATGGGGGAGGCAAAGTTATTGGGGGTGGGGGGGGCGGAGGTTATCGGGAGTGGGGGGGTCGGGGGTGAGGTTATCGGGGTGGGGGGGGCAGAGGTTACTGGGGGTGGGCGGACGAGGTTATTAGGGGTGGGGCGAGGCTATCGAGGTGGAATAGGGGGAAGTTATCAAGGGTGTGGGGGCAGAGGTTATTGGGGTGAGTGGGGGTGAGGTTATCAGGGGTGGGGGTGGTGAGGTTTGAGGTTATCGGGGGTGGGTGGGGACGAGATTATCGGGGATTAGGGGCGGAGGTTATTGGGGGCGAAGGTTATCGGGGTGGGGGGGAAGGTTATCGGGGTGGGGGGGAAGGTTATCGGGGTGGGGGGGAAGGTTATCGGGGGTGGGGGGAGGTTATCAGGGATGAGGGGGGAGGTTGTCGGGGGTGAGGGGGGAGGTTGTCGGGGGTGAGGGGGGAGGTTATCGGGGGTGGGTCCGGCGTAGGTTATCGGGGGTGGGGGAGGGGAGGTTATGGGGGGGGGGGTACGACGTAGGTTATCGGGAGTGGGGGGAAAGGTTATCGGGGGTGAGGAGGGAAGCTTATCAGGGGTGGGGGGGAGGAGGTTATCGGGGATGGGGGGGAGGAGATTATCGGGGGTGGGAGGTTATCGGGGGTAGGGGGGGAGGTTATCGGGGGTGAGGGGGTAAGCTTATCGGGGGTGGGGGGGGAGGAGGTTATCGGGGATGGGGGGGGAGGAGATTATCGGGGGTGGGGGGGGAGGAGGTTATCGGGGATGGGGGGGGAGGAGATTATCGGGGGTGGGGGGGAGGTTATCGGGGGTAGGGGGGGTGAGGTTATCGGGGGTGGGGGGCGGGAGGTTATGGGGGGTGGGAGGTTATCAGGGATGGGGGTGAGGTTATCGGGGTGAGGGGGGAAGGTTATCGGGGGTGGGGGGGGTGGAGGTTATCGGGGGTGGGGGGGTGAGGTTATCGGGGGTGGGGGGCGGGAGGTTATGGGGGGAGGGAGGTTATCAGGGATGGGGGTGAGGTTATCGGGGGTGAGGGGGGAAGGTTATCGGGGGTGGGGGGGGTGGAGGTTATCGGGGGTGAGGGGGGAAGGTTATCGGGGGTGGGTGGGAGGTTATCGGGGGTGAGGGGGAGGTTATCGGGCGTGGGGGGGGAGGTTATCGGGCGTTGGGGGGTGGGAGGGAGGTTATCGGGGGTGGGGGGGGAGGAGGTTATCGGGGGTGGGGGGGTAAGCTTATCGGAGGTGGGGGGAGGAGGTTATCGGGGATGGGGGGGGAGGAGATTATCGGGGGTGGGGGGAGGTTATTGGGAGTGAGGTTATCGGGGGTGGGGGGGTGAGGTTATCGGGGGTGGGGGGCGGGAGGTTATGGGGGGTGGGAGGTTATCAGGGATGGGGGTGAGGTTATCGGGGGTGAGGGGGGAAGGTTATCGGGGGTGGGGGGGGTGGAGGTTATCGGGGGTGAGGGGGGAAGGTTATCGGGGGTGGGGGGGGTGGAGGTTATCGGGGGTGAGGGGTGGAGGTTATCGGGGGTGAGGGGGGAGGTTATCGGGGTGGAGGGGGTTATCGGGGGTGACGGGGGAGGTTATCGGGCGTGGGGGGGGAGGTTATCGGGCGTTGGGGAGGGGGGGGAGGGGGGTTATCGGGGGTGGCGGGGGAGGTTATCGGGGGTGAGGGGGGGAGGAGGTTATCGGGGGTGGGGGGAGGAGGCTATCGGGGGTGGGGGGGGGAGGAGGTTATCGGGGGTGGGGGGGGAGGAGGTTATCGGGGGTGGGGGGGAGGTTATCGGGGGTGGCGGGGGAGGTTATCGGGCGTGGGGGGGATGTTATCGGGGGTGAGGGGGGGAGGAGGTTATCGGGGATGGGGGGAGGAGATTATCGGGGGTGGGGGGGAGGTTAATGGGGGTGAGGTTATCGGGGGTGGGGGGGGTGAGGTTATCGGGGGTGGGGGGCGGGAGGTTATGGGGGGTGGGAGGTTATCAGGGATGGGGGTGAGGTTATCGGGGGTGAGGGGGGGAAGGTTATCGGGGGTGGGGGGGGTGGAGGTTATCGGGGGTGAGGGGGGAAGGTTATCGGGGGTGGGTGGGAGGTTATCGGGGGTGAGGGGGGAAGCTTATCGGGGGTGGGGGGGGAGGAGGTTATCGGGGATGGGGGGAGGTTATCGGGCGTTGGGGGGGGGGGGAGGAGATTATCCGGGGTGGGGGGGGGGTTATCGGGGGTGGCGGGGAGGTTATCGGGCGTGAGGGGGAGGTTATCGGGCATGGGGTGGGTGGAGGTTATCGGGGGTGGGGGGAGGAGGTTATCGGGGGTGGCGGGGGAGGAGGTTATCGGGGGTGGGGGGGGGAGGAGGTTATCGGGGGTGGGGGGAGGAGGTTATCGGGGATGGCGGGGGAGGTTATCGGGCGTGGGGTGGGTGGAGGTTATCGGGCGTGGGGTGGGTGGAGGTTATCGGGGGTGGGGGGGGAGGAGGTTATCGGGGGTGGGGGGGAGGAGGTTATCAGGGGTGGGGGGAGGAGGTTATCGGGGGTGGGGGGGGGGAGGAGGTTATCGGGGGTGGGGGGGAGGAGGTTATCGGGGGTGGGGGTGGAGGTTATCGGGGGTGGGGTGAGGAGGTTATCGGGGGTGGAGATGGTGAGTTTATCTCGGTGGGGGGGGGGCGCGGAGGGTAAGGTTATCTGAGGGAGGGGGTGGAGGTTATCTGGGATAGGGAGAGGTGATCGGGGGCGGATGTTATCGGGGTTGTGGGGGGGAGGGTGTATTGGGAGATGAGGTGACGGGGAGAGGGACAAGGAGGAGGGACTGGCCAAGAAAGTCAGTCCTGGCATGGCCAGAGTAAGTGCATTATGGGCAATCTCACTAATTGAGGAGCAATACCAAGGGGGATTGGCTGGTCACTCGATGGTTTGAACTCAATGATACACTGAGGCTACTTTATGTTCTGGGATGTAAAGAAAAAAAAAGAGCTTGAGAAGATAGGAACAGGAAGAGACCATTCAGCCCCTTGAGTTTCTTCCAATTCGATCCTGGCTGATCTGTACCTTAACTCAATCTACCCGCCCTAGCTCCGTAACCCTTAATATCCTTCACTAACAAAAATCTATCGATCTCAGTTTTGACATTTTCAATTGACCCACAGTCTCCACAGCTTTTTGGGGGGGAGAGTTCCAGATTTCCACTCGCCCTTTGTGTGAAGAAGTGCTTCCTGACATCACCCCTGAATGGCCTGGCTCTCATTTTAAAGTTATGACCCCCCCACCTGAGGAAATATTTTTTCTCTCTCTACCCATTTTAACACCTTTCGTGACCTCAGAACGCCCAAAAGCACTTTAAAGCCAATGAAGTACTTTTGAAGAGTAGGAAACGCAGCAGTCAATTTGCGCACAGCAAGCTCCCACATTCAGCAATGACTGGATAATCTGTTTTTAGTGATGTTGGTTGAGGGATAAATATTGGCCAGGACAGTGGGGATAACTCCCCTGCTCTGCATCGAAATAGTGCCACGGGATCTCTTGCATCCAACTGAGAGGGAAGACAGGGCCTCGGTTTAACGTCTCACCTGAATGACCGCACCTCCCTCAGCACTGCACAAGGAGTGTCAGCCTGGATTTTCTGCTCAGGTTTCTGGACTGGGACTTGAACCCAGGGACCTTCTGACTCGAGTGGCGAGAATGCTACCCACTGAGTCATGGCTGACAGTGAAGAAAGTTTTATTGAAAAGTTGCGGATAGAAGAAATTTTGCCTATTGCCCGTGGGTTCAAGATGTAATATTCACATTGTTGTGCATGCTGATCTCGCTGTACCTTGTAATTTATTACGCAAGCTAATTGAAGTTGCCACTGTGAGAGTGTTGTCGAATTCTTACTGGGTGCTGAAGACGGAATTGAGCACAATGACTCAGTAGTTTGGGTGTGTTTTATCGACCCTCCTCTTGAACCCGAGGGAATGTGAAATTGGAAGCTTCAAGGAAGGGAGTCAAAAAAATAAATATGTTTTTGCTTCCTCTCAGAACCTGCTGTAAAACATGGAGAGAAAGGAGCAACCGAACCACAGCCGAGAAAGCAACGAGGCCAAGAGTGCAGCCAACACCCAAGATGGTTCCTCACATGTTATTACCATCGTTTTCCTGATGCTCCTCATCGACCTGCTTGGGTTTACTCTTATCCTGCCGCTCCTCCCCTCCATCCTGGACTATTACGGAAAGACTGACCAGGTGAGAATGGTCACGGTGTGTAATAATATATGAAATGTCATAATCATAGAAATTTACAGCGCGGAAGGAGGCCATTTTGGCCCATCGTGTCCGCGCCGGCCGACCAAGAGCTATCCAGCCGAATCCCACTTTCCAGCTCTTGGTCTGTACCCCTGTAGGTTACGGCACTTCAGGTGCACATCCAAGTACTTCTTAAATGTGGTGAGGGTTTCTGCCTCTAACACCCTTTCAGGCAGTGAGTTCCAGACCCCCACCACCCTCTGGGTGAAGAAATTTCCCCTCAAATCCCCTCTAAACCTCCCCCAATTACTTTAAATCTATGCGTCCTAGTTGTTGACCCCTCTGCTAAGGGACATAAGTCCTCCCTATCCACTCTATCTAGGCCCCTCATAATTTTAAACACCTCAATAAGGTATTTCCAGCATTGTCTGTTTTTATTTCAGATTTCCAGCATCCGCATCTCAATAATATATACAGTCCGAATGCTCCTGTGCCATTGGACAATATACTGTCACTAACAACAGGAGGTGTTATCAGCAAAGAGTGATTAGGACACGTTTTACAGGGAACGTAGAGGAATTGCGTGTTATCTCCCAGAATTTTTCAAAAAATATTCGTTCCTGGGATGTGGGCATAGCTGGCAAGGCCAGCATTTATTGCCCCTCCCTAATTGCCCTTGAGAAGGTGGTGGTGAGCTACCTTCTTGAACTGCTGCAGTCCGTGCGGTGAAGGTGCTCACGGTTTTGATACAACTGAGTGTTGCTAGGCCATTTCAGAGGGGCAGTTAAGAGTCAAGCACATAGCTGAGGGTCTGATTTCAAACAAGGTAAAAGAGACAAATGGAAATCCCGTCGGTGAGAAGAGCAGAACTTCTTCACGGCGGGCATTGCTGGAAGAGAAGCGGCAGTGAATTAAACACTAATACAAAAGCAAAATACTGCGGATGCTGGGAATCTGAAAGAAAAGCAGACAATGCTGGAAATCCTCAGCATGTCAGGCAGCGACTGTGGAGAGAGAAACAGAGTTAACGTTTCAGGTCAATGATATAACGTAAGAAACAAGAGCAGGAGTAGGCTATTCGGCCCCTCGAGCCTGCTCCACCATTCAATGAGATCATGGCTGATCTTCTAGCTCAGCTCCATTTTCCTGCACTATCCCCATATCCCTTGATTCCCTTAATCTATAAATCTATTGATCTCTGTCTTGAATATACTCAATGACTGAGCCTCCACAGCCCCTGGGGTAGAGAATTCCAAAGATTCACCACCGTCTCAGTGAAGAAATGTCTCCTCATCTCAGTCCTAAATGGCCGGCCCCTTATTCTGAGACTGTGACCCCTGGTTCTAGACTCCACAGTCAGAACTCGAAAAAGTTAGAGATGGAGCAGGCTGCAAATCTACGTAGATGTGGGCCACTTGGTTTTTCAAGAGAGCACAGTCTGTAATTGCACTTTAAGCCAATTTCATTTTCTGTAGAAAAATTATTTCTGGCTGTTCACGAATATGTAAGTTCAAAAAAGGCTTTCAGCACTCGAAAGGGTTAATCTGCGCAGTTTCCTTTCAGTAACGTGTGCCAGTGGCTAAACCCTTGCTTTGGGTGTTTTTCTTAATGCAGTTCACCTCTGTTGCGACTAGTTTACTTTTGAACCTTCTCCTTTTTTGCGAATCTGATTGCACCAGTGTCTCCCCATTACAGCTGTACCTATTCCCGGTGAACTACCCTACTGATTCCAGCTGTGTTCTTCTTTCAAGTTCCTCTGTGGCGCTATCATAACCTACCTTGGTGATTTCTGACAGCCCCACGCTCCCGCATGCAGCCTCTGCTCTCCAGCTCAGCTGTGGCTCAGTGGGCAGCACTCTCACTCTCACCTCTGAGTCAGAAGGTTGTGGGTTCGAGTCCCACTCCAGGGACTTGAACACATAAATCTGGGCCGACGCTCCCAGTGCAGTGCTGAGGGAGCGCTGCACTGTCAGAGGGGCAGTGCTGAGGGAGCGCTGCACTGTCGGAGGTGCCGTCTTTCGGGTGAGGCGTTAAACCGAGGGCCCGTCTGCCCTCTCAGGTGGACCTAATAGATCCCATGGCACTATTTGGAAGCAGAGCAGGGGGAGTTGTGTCCTGGCCAATATTTTTCCCTCAATCGACATAACAAAAACATATTATCTGGTCATTATCACCTTGCTGTTTGTGGAAGCTTGCTGTGCGCAAACTGGCTGCCGCGTTTCCCACATTACAGCAGTGACTATACTTCATTGGCTGCAAAATGCTTTGAGATGTCCTGAGGTGGTGTATAAATCCAAGTTATTTCTTTCATTTCTTTCATTCTAACAGCAAGCCTCTTTTTACAACGTCCCCTGAGCTGACTCTCTCCATTCTACTCTGGTCCCTGCTCATTCAAGCTTTGCCCCCCCCCCTCTCTTCTGCTGCCATTTCTGTACCTGGTTTCACAACCTCCTCAAATACCCTCCTCTTCAACGTCTTTGGGTCCTTGCCTCTTCCACCCGCTACCCCCCACCCCCCCATCACATCCACCAACCATCCCCCTATGTCTCTTCTACGAATGTCTTCCTGCAAATGAGAAATGCTCTGGAAATGCACGTTATTGTCACTAATAACTCCCGCAGGGAATTCAGGGGAAAGATCTTTACCCAGAGAGTGGTGAGAATGTGGAACCTGCCACCACAAGTGGTGGTTCAGGCAAATAGCATCGATACATTTAAGGGGAAGCTGGATAAAGACAAGAGAGAGAAAGGAATAGAAGGGTATGCTGATAGGGTTGGATGAAGAGGGGCGGGAGGAGGCTCGAGTGTAACATGAGCACCAGCACGGACCCATTGGGCTGAATGGCCTGTTTCTGTGCTGTAAATACTTGGTAACACCTTTCCTCCTGATCGTGCCCTGCTAAAGAAATATTTCCTGCCGTCTGTCAATAATCTTGCCTTGCACAACCTTGAATCCGTGTCCTTTCGTCTTGCTATTGTGAAATGAAGAACTTGCTAGATTTGAATTCTCTGTGCCACTAATTATTCTCCACGCCCTTTTATAAAGTCTCCGTCTGTGATGTCCCTTTTCAAGGATGAAAACCATCGACTTGTCTGGTGAGGGCACGGAGGTGTAAATCTCTACCGAAAGGCAGAGGGATTTTGTCAAAAGATAAAATTAGCATTAAAAAAAATAGTGAATCTG
Organism: Pristiophorus japonicus; assembly: GCF_044704955.1. NCBI lineage: Eukaryota > Metazoa > Chordata > Chondrichthyes > Pristiophoridae > Pristiophorus > Pristiophorus japonicus. Next base: position 16,079,444 of record NC_091977.1, on the reverse strand, counting down.
TGCTGGCACCGATGCCCACTGGTGCCAATTTGCACACAGCAAGATCCCGAAAACAGGAACTGGACGAGTGAGACTGTTTTTGTGGTGTCAATTTAAGGAGAACCTGTTTTTCTTCAAATAGTGGCCCAGTATTTTTTAATTCCACCTGGATATTTTTAAAAATTCGTTCACAGGATGTGGGCGTCGCTGGCAAGGCCGGCATTTATTGCCCATCTAGAATTGTCCTTGAGAAGGTGGTGGTGAGCCGCCTTCTTGAATGGCTGCAGTCCTTGTGTACTCCAACACTGCTAACTTTGTGCACAACTGAGTGTCTCGCTAGGCCATTTCAGAGGGCAGTTAAGAGTTAACTTATGTTGCTGTGGGTCTGGAGTCACATATAGGTCAGACCGGGTAAGGACGGCAGGTTTCCTTCTCAAAAGTAAGGGAATCTGCCCTCCCTAAAGGACATTAGTGAAACCAAATGGGTTCAAACATCCAGTAATGTCATATTCAACATTACTGGCACCAGCTTTTTATTCCAGATTTATTTAATTAACTGAATTTAAATTCCCCAGCTGCCGTGGTGGGATTTGAACACACGTTAGTCCAGGCCTCCAGATTACTAGTTCCGTAACATAACCATTACGCTACCATACCCCTTATAGGTAGGGCCTTGGGTTAAGGAGACTGACCCTATGACACTGTAGCCCTCCCTCAGTACTGCACTAAAATGTCAGCTTAGATTACATGCTCAAGTCTGTCATCATCGGCAGTCCTCGGAATCGAGGAAGACTTGCTTCCACTCTAAAAAAAAAATTAGTCCTTAGGTGGCTGAACAGTCCCATATGAGAACCACAGTCCCTGTCACAGGTGGGACAGATAGCCTTTGAGGGGTGGGTGGGACAGGTTTGTCGCACTGCCTGCACTTGATTTGGCCTTGAACCCACGAACTTTGGGACTTGGAGGCGAGAGTGCGGCCGTCTGTTGAAACACAGCAGAACTGCTGAGCTCAGTTTTAATCTCACAAAGATCCTGCTACGTCTCTCTCTTTCTCGAGCTTGCCCCGGCTTCGCCCACACACAGTCCTGCCGACATCTGTGCAGTGTCTATATTTTTCTTGAAGCCTCTACATTCAAGTTTGTTTTCCCCAGTGACTAAACTCCGATCCACCTCCGTCCCTTTTGACCTCCCGGCGAACTCTGGGAAAAATCTTGCCAGGAAACAGCTGAGTCACGCTCGCGGCAAGCTGGGGGGGTTGGGAGCTGAATTTGATGAGAGGCGAGCAGCGATTGTTCTGGCCACAATAAAAAAGGACGGGAGTGTATAATTAACGAGCAACACAAGGCGGCCCTGTGTTTTCCTGCACTGTACGATGACCTGTGTGAAACAGCAGGGCGGGCTGAGATATCCTGCTACTCACAGCAGGCCTTCTTCTTTAATGCCTTCTCCGAGAATGTTGTGTTCATCACGGTGAGGGCTGGGGAGTTAAAATCCAATATCCTGTTTTGGTTATATTAATATAAAATGGCAGGCATGTACTCCATTAATATCCACATCCTCCAAGTTTTCCTGAATTACTTCTTCAAGTAGAGAAGGATGGAATGACTTTTCCATCTAGTTTAGACTTGTCTTGGTACCGGAACCCCCAAAAAAAGATCAGTGGGCAGTGCTAAGGCTGCAGTACATTCTGTTCTGCTGGTTGGCTTGCACACAGCTTTAGTGCCTGTTTCTCAGTCCCCACACTGATGGGGACCTTCTGCAGTGAGGGCTGGGACTGGGATCATACTGTGCATAGGAAGGCGCAGCAAGGGCCAATAGCGAGACTGTGAGGTGGTGAGGCTCACATTGCGTACTGTGAATTCCACGTAGAGCGAGGTCCTGTGGGAAGGAGGGAGGACAGTAGGAGCATCTTTGAGTTTGTGTGTATGTATTGGCACATGCGGCGGAGCCTGGACTCCGGACTTCTTGGATCCCCTTGCCACTGGACCAAGACCTTGCTCTGTCAAGCCTGTGTGACAGCAACGGCCACCCCACACTAAAAGAATTCGCGCGCAGGCATCTTCCACCGTTTAACATGAGTTCATCGGTCACCTGAGTACTCAGTTTTAGTGTGGAAGCAAGTCATCCTCGACCCCGAGGGGCTGCCTATAATGTAAATAATAAAATGCTGGGGAAATGGAACATTTCCAGCCCAGATACGGCAAGGCTAGCTGCTGAGGAAAGCTCCTCTATAGCAACAGAAGTAAGCCATTCAGTCCCTTGAGGCTGTTCCACCCCATTCAGTTAGATCGTGGCTGATCTGCACCGCAACACTATTTACCCGCCTTTGATCCATATCCCTTGATACCCTTACTTAACAAAAACTACCTTCCTCAGTCTCCAAAGTTTCAATTGACCCCCCCAATAGCCATAGTCTTTTGGGGGAGAGCATTCCAGATTTCCACTACCCTTGGTGTTGTGCATGTATATACCCTGTACACGCAATGTACAGTTATATAAGACCATTGAATGTATCTTTACACTGTATACAATATACCTGTACCACTAGAGGGTGCAACTGGTGGAGACCTCGGGGTCACCTGCATACTACAGGTATAAAAGGGAGCCCGCCTTACTGTACCCTTATTCAGGAGCTGCAATAAATGGACTAAGGTCACAACAGTTGAAATACAATACCTTATCTTTTGGAGTCATTACTAGAGCGCTTACAGACACAGCACTTGGTGTGAGAAAATGCTTCCTGACATCGCCCCTGAACAGCCTCATTTTAAGATTATGTGCCCCTTTATTCTGGATTCCCCCACCAGAGGAAATAGTTTCTCTGAATCTGCTATCTGACCCTTTTATCATTTTGAACACCTCAATTAGATCACCCTTCAACCGTCTAAACTCCAGGGGATACAACACAAGTGTCCTCATAACCAAGTCCCAGTATAATCTTGGTAAATTGACACTGTGCCCTCTCTAAGGCCAATATATTCTTATATTATACTTATATTAGGCTGACACTCCCAGTGCAGTGCTGAGGGAGTGCTGCACTGTCAGAGGTGCCGTCTTTCAGATGAGACGTTAAACCGAGGCCCCGTCTGCTCTCTCCGGTGGACGTCAAAGATCCCACGGCACACTTCGAAAAAGCACTGGGGATTTCTCCCCAGTGTCCTGGCCAATATTTATCCCTCAATCAACACAGCGAAACAGATTATCGGGTCATTATCAAGTTGCTGTTTGTGCGGGAGCTTGCTGTGCACAAATTGGCTACTGCATTTTCCTGCATTACAACACTGGCTACATTTCAGCTGTAAAGTGCTTTGGGACGTCCTGAGGTCGTAATCGGCGGCTATATGAATGCAAGTTCGTTCTTTATCGGTGGATAAACTAGTTGAGCCATCAGAGTACATGGTTACTGCTAGTGCTCTGTATTACCAGTCAAGCTCCTGTGATGTTGCACACGGTGATTCAAGATCAAATGTATTTTTCAACTGAAGCAGGGTTAAAGGGCTGGGGTTAAACGGACCAGAGCACGCAGACATAATTCTTTCGCCATTTTAAAGTCATACAGTGCGTCTTTTATTTTAGAATTCTAGAATGATACAGCACAGAAGGAGACTGTTTGGCCTATCGTGTCTGTGCCGGCTCTTTGGTAGAACTCGCCAATTAATCTCACTCCCTGGCTCTTTCTCCATAATCCTGTAATGGTCCTACAAGGACATATCCAATTCTCTTTTGAAAGTTACTATTGAATCTGCTACCACCGCCCTTTCAGGCAGTGCGTTCCAGATCATAACAACTCGCTGCGTTAAAAAAATGTTTCCTCATTTTGCCTCTGGTTCTTTTGTCAATCACCTTAAATCCGTGTCCTCTGGTTACCGACCCTTCGCCACTAGAAACAGTTTCTCCTTATTTACTTAAGATCATGTCATATGATCTTCAACACCTCTATCAAATCTCATCTTAACTTTCTCTGTTCTAAGGAGAACAACCCCAGCTTCTCCAGTCTATCCGTATACCTGAAGCCCCTCATTCCTGGTACCATTCTAGTAAATCTCCTCTACACCCTCTCCAAGGCCTGAACATGCTGTGGTGCCCAGAATCAGACACAATATTCCAGCTGCGGTTTAACCAGCATTTCAGAATAACTTCCTTGCTTTTGTACTTGCTTCCTCTATTAATGAAGTAAAGGATCCCATATGCTTTTTTAACAGCCTTCTCAACCTGTCCTGCTACCTGCAAAGATTTGTGTACATACAAATAGACTTGTTGCTGTAGTTAAATAGCAAAATGTATGTAATTTGGGATTTAGAGCAGTTTCTCTGCAGTATAGGCTGAGGCACTGGCGAGACAAGATGGAGGTGTAGAGCACCACCACTGGTGGGAAGGTGTAACTACAGTGTGACACGTTTACGTGGGCAGTTTGCATTGTAAATGTGGACGGAGGGAACAAGTTGACAGAAAAGAGTGTCAAAAACACGTCATGTAATTTTATTTTTTAGACAAAGTAGAATGCAGATGTTATATTTTCAATATATAGATTATTTCTCGCTCTACTCTGACTTAACCTCTCTCTGCCTTTTTTTGACAGAATGGTGTTTTCCAATCGCTGCAGCACTCCGTGGACTGGTTTGCTGATACGATCAGGGTTCCCAGTGTGAGAAAGTACAACAGTGTCCTCTTTGGGGGTAAGAATATTTTACTCGGTCGAAGGCAGCTACCGTGTATAATGTAATATAGCATTGCAGGACGTACTGTTCATTAAAGACACAGCAGTGTAACTTGGTATGGTGCAATGTTATTGCTTCATCGAGTGTACACTGCTGTACGATGGCGTGTGATAGTGTAACATAGTGTGGTGTTACAGTGGTGTGAAAATGGTCACGATAAGATTGGAGGAGGTTGAGAGACATTTCCCTATGCGGAGAGTTGTTGAAACATGGAATAACGTGCTACGGAAAGTAGTTGAAGCAGGGACCATCGCAAATAAACCAGCCAATGTTTGTTTAAATTTACTTGTTCATGGGAAGGCCAGCATTTATTGCCCATCCCTAATTGCCCTTGAAACGGTGATGGTGGTGAGCCACAGCCTTGAACTGCTGTTCCTTGCAGCAGTTTGGTACAATCGAGTGGCTGGCTAGGAAATTTCAGAGGGCAGTTAAGAGAGTCAACCCTATTGCTGTGGGTCTGGAGTCACCTATAGGCCAGGCCGGGTAAGGGCTGCAGATTTCCTTCCCTAAAGGACATTAGTTTTTACAATAATCCTGTAGATTTATGGTCACCATTACTGATACTAGCTTTTTATTCTAGATTTATTTAATTAACTGAATTTAAATTCCCCAGCTGCCATGGTGGGATTTGAACGCGTGTCTCCGGATCATTAGACCCGGCCTCTGGATTACTGGTCCTGTAACAGGACCACTATGCTACTGTTCCCAAAGAATCCTCTCCAAAATTGGTTTTGTAAGACATCAACAACAACTTACACTTCACAAAAAGGGTAGTGGAATTCTGGAACTCTCTCCCCGAGAAGGCTGCGGTTGCTGGGGGATAATTGGAGCTTTCAAGACTGAGGTGCAGAGATTTTTGTTGGGTAAGGGTATCAAGAGATATGGAGTTAAGGCGGGTTGATGGAGTTGAGGTACAGATCAGCCTCGATCTGATTGAATGGCAGAACAGGCTCGAGGGGCTGAATGGCCTCCTCCTATTCCCAATGTAACAGGCTCGAGGAGCTGAATGGCCTCCTCCTGTTCCCAATGTAACAGGCTCGAGGAGCTGAATGGCCTCCTCCTGTTCCTAATGTAACAGGCTCGAGGGGCTGAATGGCCTCTTCCTGTTCCCAATGTAACAGGCTCGAGGAGCTGAATGGCCTCCTCCTGTTCCCAATGTAACAGGCTCGAGGGGCTGAATGGCCTCCTCCTGTTCCCAATGTAACAGGCTCGAGAGGCTGAATGGCCTCCTCCTGTTCCCAATGTAACAGGCTCGAGGGGCTGAATGGCCTCCTCCTGTTCCCAATGTAACAGGCTCGAGGGGCTGAATGGCCTCCTCCTGTTCCCAATGTAACAGGCTCGAGGGGCTGAATGGCCTCCTTCTGTTCCTAATGTAACAGGCTCGAGGGGCTGAACGGCCTCCTCCTGTTCCCAATGTAACAGGCTCGAGGGGCTGATTAAGAACATAAGAACATAAGAACATAAGAATTAGGAACAGGAGTAGGCCATCTAGCCCCTCGAGCCTGCTCCGCCATTCAACAAGATCATGGCTGATCTGGCCGTGGACTCAGCTCCACTTACCCGCCCGCTCCCTGTAACCCTTAATTTCCTTATTTGTTAAAAATCTATCTATCTGTGACTTGAATACATTCAATGAGCTAGCCTCAACTGCTTCCTTGGCAGAGAATTCCACAGATTCACAACCCTCTGGGAGAAGAAATTCCCTCTCAACTCTGTTTTAAATTGGCTCCCCCGTATTTTGAGGCTGTGGCCCCAAGTTCTAGTCTCCCCGACCAGTGGAAACAACCTCACTGCCTCTATCTTGTCTATCCCTTTCATTATTTTAAATGTTTCTATAAGATCACCCCTCATCCTTCTGAACTCCAACAAGTAAAGACCCAGTCTACTCAATCTATCATCATAAGGTAACCCCCTCATCTCCGGAATCAGCCTCGTGAATCGTCTCTGTACCCACTCCAAAGCTAGTATATCCTTCCTTAAGTAAGGTGACCAAAACTGCACACAGTACTCCAGGTGCGGCCTCACCAATACCCTATACAGTTGCAGCAGGATCTCCCTGCTTTTGTACTCCATCCCTCTCGCAATGAAGGCCAACATTCCATTCGCCTTCCTGATTACCTGCTGCACCTGCAAACTAACTTTTTGGGATTCATGCACAAGGACCCCCAGGTCCCTCTGCACCGCAGCATGTTGTAATTTCTCCCCATTCAAATAATAATCCCTTTTACTGTTTTTTCTAAGGTGGATGACCTCACATTTTCTGTCATTGTATTCCATCTGCCAAACCTTAGCCTATTCGCTTAACCTATCTAAATCTCTTTGCAGCCTCTTTGTGTCCTCTACACAACCCGCTTTCCCACTAATCTTTGTGTCATCTGCAAATTTTGCTACACTACACTCTGTCCACTCTTCCAGGTCATCTATGTATATATAGCCTCCTCCTGTTCCTAATGTAACAGGCTCGAGGGGATGAATGGCCTCCTCCTGTTCCCAATGTAACAGGCTCGAGGGGCTGAATGGCCTCCTCCTGTTCCTAATGTAACAGGCTCGAAGGGCTGAATGGCCTCCTCCTGTTCCTAATGTAACAGGCTCGAGGGGCTGAATGGCCTCCTCCTGTTCCTAATGTAACAGGCTCGAGGGGCTGAATGGCCTCTTCCTGTTCCCAATGTAAAGGCTCGAGGGGCTGAATGGCCTCTTCCTGTTCCCAATGTAAAGGCTCGAGGGGCTGAATGGCCTCCTTCTGTTCCCAATGTAACAGGCTCGAGGGGCTGAATGGCCGCCTCCTGTTCCCAATGTAACAGGCTCGAGGGGCTGAATGGCCTCCTCCTGTTCCCAATGTAACAGGCTCGAGGGGCTGAATGGCCTCCTGTTCCTAATGTAACAGGCTCGAGGGGCTGAATGGCCTCCTGTTCCGAATGTAACAGGCTCGAGGGGCTGAATGGCTCCCTCCTGTTCCTAATGTAACAGGCTCGAGGAGCTGAATGGCCTCCTCCTGTTCCCAATGTAACAGGCTCGAGGGGCTGAATGGCTCCCTCCTGTTCCTAATGTTCCTAACTTGTTGGACTTGACAGCAACTGGCTTAAGGCCTAGTTTCGGCCCAAGGTGAGAGCACAGGATGCCTGGTTGACTAATGTGTGCCCATTCCTTTCCTTGCCTCCAGGGCTCATTGGATCCATCTTCTCAGTGCTGCAGTTCCTCGTGGCTCCCGTGACCGGCGCCGCCTCCGATTACTTCGGCCGGAGGCTGCTGATGATGCTGACCTCGGTAGGTGTGTCTGTCCCATCGGAAACGAGTCCCCCGCTGGCGGTCAGCCCAGTGTTCGGAGAGTGGGAGCTCTAGTCTCCTGCTCGCCTGGGCGACGATGATATGAGGTTGGGGGGGGGGGGGGGGTGGGACAATCCTCTCCCATCGGACGAGATTATCCCGCTGGATGCCAAGCCAGTGTTCGGAGACTGGAACTGTGGTCTCCACTCATCGGGACTATTTGGAAGGAGGTCGGACTGTTATCACATGGCCAAGGCTCAATCCAGTGTTCCTTATTTTTACACTTGTTACTAAGCTCCCACAAACAGCAATGTGATAATGACCAGATAATCTGCTTTAGTGATGCTGGCTGAGGGATAAATACTGGCCAGGACACCGGGGATAACTCTCCTGCTCTTCTTCGAAACAATGCTGCGGGATTCTTTACGTCCATCTGAGAGAGCAGACGGGGCCTCAGTTTAACATCTCATCTGAAAGACGGCACCTCCGACAGTATGGCACTCCCTCAGCACTGCATTGGAGTGTCAGCCTAGATTACTTTGATCTATTCACAGTAGAAACCCCTTTCCATAATCTAGGAGACCGTAAATATGCACGAGGAGGTCCCCTAACCTCTTAGTTTCACTGCGTTGGCTGTACAGCGCTTTGGGCTACCTGAGGTTGCATTAGCCTACGCAATAACCATTTTGATGACCGGGACTCTTTCTGTGAAACAGTCACTAGCTTTTTTTTTCAGTGTTTGTTTTCAGGATGTGGTCGTCGCTGACAAGGTCGGTATTTATGGCCCAGCCCTAATTGCCCTAGAAGGTGGTAGTGGTGACCTTTCTCCTTGGAACCGCTGCAGTCCTTGTGCTGATCATGCTCCCACGATGGTGTCAGGTAGAGAACTGCAGGATTTAGAACCATACAGCACAGAAGGAGGCCGTTCAGTCCGTCTCGCTTGTGCCAGCTCTTCTGAAAGAGCTGTCCAATTTAGTCCCGTCCACCAGCCTTTTCTCCCATAATCCTGCAAATTAGTCTTGACCCAGTGATGATGTAGGAACGGGCGATGTGCAGGTGTGGGACCTGGAGGGAAGCTTGAAGTTAACGGTTTTCCCATCCGCGCTCTTGTCCTTCCTAATGGGGCAGAGATCGCAGGGTAAGTGTCCTTCCTGGTGGGGCAGAGGTCACAGGGTAAGGGTCCTTCCTGGTGGGGCAGAGGTCACAGGGTAAGGATCCTTCCTGGTGGGGCAGAGGTCACAGGGTAAGGGCCCTTCCTGGTGGGGCAGAGGTCACAGGGTAAGGGCCCTTCCTGATGGGGCAGAGGTCACAGGGTAAGGGTCCTTCCTGGTGGGGCAGAGGTCACAGGGTAAGGATCCTTCCTGGTGGGGCAGAGGTCACAGGGTAAGGGCCCTTCCTGATGGGGCAGAGGTCACAGGGTAAGGGCCCTTCCTGATGGTGCAGAGGTCACAGGGTAAGGGCCCTTCCTGATGGGGCAGAGGTCACAGGGTAATGGCCCTTCCTGATGGGGCAGAGGTCACAGGATAAGGATCCTTCCTGGTGGGGCAGAGGTCACAGGGTAAGGGCCCTTCCTGATGGGGCAGAGGTCACAGGGTAAGGGTCCTTCCTGGTGGGGCAGAGGTCACAGGGTAAGGATCCTTCCTGGTGGGGCAGAGGTCACAGGGTAAGGGCCCTTCCTGATGGGGCAGAGGTCACAGGGTAAGGGCCCTTCCTGATGGTGCAGAGGTCACAGGGTAAGGGCCCATCCTGATGGGGCAGAGGTCACAGGGTAATGGCCCTTCCTGATGGGGCAGAGGTCACAGGGTAAGGATCCTTCCTGGTGGGGCAGAGGTCACAGGGTAAGGGCCCTTCCTGATGGGGCAGAGGTCACAGGGTAAGGGTCCTTCCTGATGGGGCAGAGGTCACAGGGTAAGGGTCCTTCCTGATGGGGCAGAGGTCACAGGGTTGGGGACCTGACAAAGGAACCTCGGTAGAAATGAACAGCTTGGCCATATCTCAACCGTTTTTTTCTCTCCCATTTCCCAGGTCGGGCTCATCGTTTCTTATGCACTGTGGGCTCTCTCCAGGAACTTTGGGATCTTCCTTCTGTCCCGGGTTGTAGGCGGGATCAGCAAAGGGAACGTCAGCCTGGCGACCGCCATCATCGCAGACCTGCCGACTCCACGGGCCCGCAGCAAGGGAATGGTGAGAGCTGCGATTTAATGTGTGTTGGCGGTCTGTGGTGGGGGGGGGGGTTTACCATTGTGGTTACCATTGTAACAATACTGTACTTGTACAGTGCCTCATCTGACAGTCTGGCACGCAAATTACACTGTGCAAATTACACTGTGCAAATTACACTGTGCAAATATTTAATAGAATGACAAAGAATTTTACAGCACAGAAACGGGCCATTATGCCCAATTGGTCCATGCTCGACACCAGTCTCCTCCCACCCTATCAGCAGATCCTTCTATTCCTTTCTCCCTCGTCTACATATCCAGCTTCCCCTTAAATGTATTTGTTTCAACCACTCCCTGTGGTAGCGAGTTTCGCATTCTCACCACTCTCTGGGTTAAGATGTTTCTGCGGAATTACTGTGTTGACATGATATTCTTTTGTGTGTGGGAGCTTGCTGTGCGTAAACTGGCTGCCGCGTTTCCTACTTTACAACAGCGGCTACATTTTGGAAGTATATTCATTGGCTGTAAAGCGCTTTGGGACGCGCCGAGGTTGTGAAAGGCGCTCATAAATGCAAGTCTTTCTTTTTCTAATCGCAGGCATCTTTTACTCCCCTTCCTGCAGGCGATGATTGGTATTGCGTTTTCTCTTGGTTTCACGGTTGGGCCCATGATGGGGGCCTACTTTGCATCGAGTGCTGAGAAGGACAAAGCTTTCTTCCTGCAGCCCGCACAGCTAGCGATGATGTTCGCCGTGTCAGACCTGCTCTTCATCTTCTTCTTCCTCCCGGAGACCCTCCCCAAAGAGAAACGGGTAAGGAATGAGCAATCGTACTTTCTGGCAGGCCTTTGAGTAGCAGCACGGAGATTGGGGGTGGGGAGGGGGGAGGGGGTGTGAGTATTGGGGGAGGGATGCGGGGATTGGGGCGAGGGGATGCGGGGATTGGGAGAGGGGGTGCGGGGATTGGGAGAGAGGGTGCATGGATTGGGAGAGGGGGTGCGTAGATTGGGAGAGGGGGTGCGTGGATTGGGAGAGAGGGTGCGGGGATTGGGAGAGGGGGTGCGGGGATTGGGAGAGGGGGTGCGGAGATTGGGAGAGGGGGTGCGTGGATTGGGGGAGGGGGTGCGTGGATTGGGGTAGAGGGTGCGTGGATTGGGGGAGGGGGTGCGTGGATTGGGGGAGGGGGTGCGTGGATTGGGGGAGGGGGTGCGTGGATTGGGGGAGGGGGTGCGTGGATTGGGGGAGGGGGTGCGTGGATTGGGGGAGGGGGTGCGTGGATTGGGGGAGGGGGTGCGTGGATTGGGGGAGGGGGTGCGTGGATTGGGAGAGGGGGTGCGTGGATTTGGGGAGGGGATGCACTGTTTGGGGAGGAGGTGTGGTGATTGGAGGGAGGGGTTGCAGATATTTGGGTCGGGTGCGGAGATTTGGGGGGTGCATTGAATAGGGGAGGGGGAGGGGGATTGGGGGGAGCGGGGATTGGGGGGAGGGGGATTGGGGGGTGGGGGTGGTGGATTGGGGAGGAGGAGGTGGATTGGGAGCAGGGGTAGGGGAGGTAGATTAGGGGGAGTGGGAGCATGGAGGAGGATCGGGGGGAGGGGGAGTGGGGATTGAGGGGAGGGGGCGGGGAGGATTGGCGGGAGGAGGAGGTGGATTGGGAGCGGGGGTAGGGGAGGTGGATTAGGGGGAGGGGGAGCAGGGAGGAGGATCGGGGGGAGGCAGAGCGAGGATTGAGGGAGTGGGTGCGGGGATTGGGGCGAGGGGAAGGTGCGGAGATTGGGGAGGGGGAGTGGGGATTGGAGTAAGTGGAGGGTGCGGGGATTGGGGCGAGGTGATGCGGGGATTGTGGCGAGGTGATGCGGGGATTGTGGCGAGGTGATGCGGGGATTGGGAGAGGGGGTGCGGGGATTGGGAGAGGGGGTGCGGGGATTGGGAGAGGGGGTGCGGGGATTGGGAGAGGGGGTGCGGGGATTGGGAGAGGGGGTGCGGGGATTGGGAGAGGGGGTGCGGGGATTGGGAGAGGGGGTGCGGGGATTGGGAGATGGGGTGCGGGGATTGGGAGATGGGGTGCGGGGATTGGGGGAGAGGGTGCGGGGATTGGGGGAGGGGTGCGTGGATTGGGAGAGGGGGTGTGTGCATTGGGAGAGGGGACGGGATGCGTGGATTGGGAGAGGGGAAGGGGTGCGTGGATTGGGAGAGGGGAAGGGGTGCGTGGATTGGGAGAGGGGAAGGGGTGCGGGGATTGGGGCGAGGGGAAGGTGCGGAGATTGGAGAGGGGGAGTGGGGATTGGAGTAAGTGGAGGGTGCGGGGATTGTGGCGAGGTGATGCGGGGATTGTGGCGAGGTGATGCGGAGATTGTGGCGAGGTGATCCGGGGATTGGGAGAGGGGGTGTGGGGATTGGGAGAGGGGGTGCGGGGATTGGGAGAGGGGGTGCGGGGATTGGGAGAGGGGGTGTGTGGATTGGGAGAGGGGACGGGATGCGTGGATTGGGAGAGGGGAAGGGGTGCGTGGATTGGGAGAGGGGAAGGGGTGCGGGGATTTGGGGAGGGGATGCACTGTTTGGGGAGGAGGTGTGGGGATTGGAGGGAGGGGTTGTAGATATTTGGGTAGGGTGCGGAGATTTGGGGGGGTGCATTGAATAGGGGAGGGGGATTGGGGGGAGCGGGGATGAGGGGGAGGTGGATTGGGGAGGAGGAGGTGGATTAGAGGGAGGGGGAACAAGGAGGAGGATCGGGGGGAGGCGGAGTGAGGATCGGGGGAGGGGGAGTGGGGATTGAGGGGATGGGGCGGGGGGGATTGGCGGGATTGTGGGGGGGAGAGGGAGCAGTGGATTAGGGGATTGGGGGGAGGGGGATTGGGGGGAGGTATTGGGGGAAGGGGGTTGGGGGGAGGGGAGCGGGGAATAGGGGAGGGTTGCAGGTATTGGGGGGGGGGAGGGGATTGGGGGAGGGGGAGTTGGGATTGGGGCGAGGGGTTGCGGGATGGGGATTGCCGGAGCGATGTGGAGATTGCGGGTGGAAGGCGTTTTGCGTCATCGGCACATGGTGAGGATGAAATGTGGAGGGTCTCACTGGGTCCGTTATCATGGTGTCAGCCGTGGCTCAGTGGGCAGCACTCTCGCCTCTGAGTCCGAAGGTTGTGGGTTCAAGTCCCACTCCAGGAACTTGAGCACAAAAATCCAGGCTGACCTCCAGTACAACATTGTGGGGTGTACCTTCACCACACAGACTACAGCGGCTCAAGAAGGCGGCTCACCACCACCTTCTCGAGGGCAATTGTGGATGGGCAATTAATGCCAGCCTTACCAGCGTCACCCACATCCTGTGAACAAATATTTAAAACAACCTTCAGACCCACAAAGTTCAAACTGGACAGTACAAAGTATAAGCACCAATTGGACAGTGTTGCCTGAGCCTCATAGAATAGAATCATAGGCCCGATTGTCAGGGTTTGAGGCGTTTGGCTACTCCCGGGTTACATTTCTGTCTCTGCTAGTTTTATGCTATTATTAAGCTCTATCTTATTGACTGTCGCACTGCTGCAGACAGAAATTTCACACTAGCGCATGTTGGAAATCAAACCCTATAAGGTCCAGAAGGGTATCCGGATCAGATCAGTATCTGTAAGCTTCTTTGACTCAACACAATTTTCTGGTCGCAAATAATCCTTATCGAGTTTGACCGAGTCCTGACACACTGAATATTTTAAGCAATAGGCAGACAGAGAAATAAACAATATTACCCGCTTTCGCTCTTGATAGAGAAAGTAACCATCATCGATTCTTACGTTCTTGTCTCTCTCTACCAACAAGTAAAGGAAAGCTTAAGATCTTTATAGAGCTCTAGTCATGCACACCCATCCTTTTAACTTTGATGATTCATTTACAACTCTTTACAATCTATATTAACAACTTGGAAGAAGGGATCGAGTGTAACGTAGCCAAGTTTGCTGACGATACAAAGATGGGAGGAAAAGTAATATGTGAGGTCACAAAAAATCTGTAAAAGGACATAGACAGGCTAAGTGAGTGGGCAAAAATTTGGCAGATGGAGTATGATGTTGGAAAGTGTGAGGTCATGCACTTCGGCAGAAAAAAATCTAAGAACAAGTTATTATTTAAATGGAGAAAGATTGCAAAATGCTGCAGTACAGCAGGACCTGGGGGTACTTGTGCATGAAACACAAAAGGATAGTATGCAGGTACAGCAAGTGATCAGGAAGGCTAATGGAATCTTGGCCTTTATTGCAAAGGCGATGGAGTATAAAAGCAGAGAAGTCTTGCTACAGCTGTACAAGGTTTTGGTGAGGCCTGGAATACTGCGCGCAGTTTTGGTTTCCATATTTACGAAAGGATATACTTGCTTTGGAGGCAGTTCAGAGAAGGTTCACTCGGTTGATTCCGGGGATGAGGGGGTTGACTTATGAGGAAAGGTTGAGTCGGTTGGGCCTCTACTCATTGGAATTCAGAAGAATGAGAGGTGATCTTATCGAAACGTATAAGATTATGAGGGGGCTTGACAAGGTGGATGCAGAGAGGATGTTTCCATTGATGGGGGAGACTAGAACTAGAGGGCACGATCTTAGAATAAGGGGCCGCCCATTTAAAACTGAGATGAGGAGGAATTTCTTCTCTGAGGGTTGTAAATCTGTGGAATTTGCTGCTTCAGAGAGCTGTGGAAGCTGGGACAGTGAATAACTTTAAGACCGAAATAGACAGTTTCTTAAACGATAAGGGGTTATGGGGAGCGGACAGGGAAGTGGACCTGAGTCCATGATCGGATCAGCCATGATCGTATTAAATGGCGGACCAGGCTCGAGGGGCCGTCTGGCCTACTCCTGCTCCTATTTCTTATGTTCTTATTATGGCGTGATTTCAGAGTTGTTTTTCAGTTTCCTAGCTGATCTGTTCATCATTGTTTGTGATATAGGTTACCCGTGTTCCCTATAATCTCCGTGACCGCACAGCGCTTTGGAGATCCCGTGCAGCCAGCTCACCTGCTTTTAAAGGGAAAAACCGTGCATGCGTGGAATTTTGATTGGGCCACGTGGCCCATTAAAGTGACTGCGCGGCCCAAAAGAAAATTAGCGGGATCGTTGTAGGCAACCCTCCTATCTGGGAGAACCTTGGTCCTTTATTCACCATTCGTTGCTAACAAAAGACATCTCCTTGCTGACAAAAGATTTTTCTCGCGAAATGTCATCCATACCCTGAAACATTCAGAGAATTATTTCTAGCTACAGCACAAGCTGTTTCTAAGTTTAAAAGAAAACAGAAACTGTAATCATATGAGAGTAAACAAAATCCTAATTGTACACACACATATATAAATAAGGTATCTTGCATACGGGCACTGCTGAGCTGGACACTCTTGGAAGCAGTTTTGGCATCTTGAGTTCAGCAGTGTCCCCATTCTGTCCAAATACCTGATTATTACAACAATGTCACCCAGAAGAGAAAAGAAAGACTTGCATTTATATGGCGCCTTTCACGACCTCAGGACATCCCAAAGCGCTTTCCAGCCAATGAAGTACTTTTGCAGTATAGTCACTTTGGTAATGTGGGAAATGCGGCAGCCAATTTGCGCACAGCAAGCTCCCACAAAAAGCACTGTGATGATGACCAGATCATCTGTGTTGGTGCTGTTTGTTGAGGGTTAAGCATAGGGTATCTTGCCCTCCGTCACTCTCCTCTGATTCCTGCCTCAGGTCTCCTCCATCTCGTCCACCTTTTGGGACGCCGTCGACCTCCTCAGTCCAGTGGCGTTATTTCGATTCTCCGCTGTCCGACGACGGATGGATTCTCCCTCTCCAGAAGGTGCGTAAATATCCCGCGACTCCCCTCGGAATCTCCGCCCCTTCTACTCCACCACCTGCCGATCGCTAAGTCAACTCCTGTGTAACCTGCCGGTGCTGGTGAGATGAGGGCCCCTTGCCAGAATACCGGCTCTCCTGGAATATAGGAATAGTGTTGGACAATAAAAACCCCAGAGGGCCATCTAGGTCGCTTCCTACTATCCTGGTCATCGCACGATACAACGATACTGGAGTTGTTGACTAATCATAGCAATCAATCTCTCTCTATTAGTCTACAGAACTAAAAACAGAACATGCTGGAAATCTCAGCGGGTCAGGCAGCATCTGTGGAGAGGAAGCAGAGTTAACGTTTCGGGTCGATGACCCTTCGTCAGAACTGGAGAGTGTTCTGAAAGAACGGATTCTACACAAGCACTGAAAGGGGGAGGAGAGGAAAGAACAAAAGGGAAGGTCTGTGATAGGGTGGAAGGCAGGAGAGATTAGAGAGACAAAAGGGATGATGGGCTGAATTCAAATGGTAATGCCAGGAGTTAGGAAAACATGAGTCAATGTAGGGTGTGAATGGCGGGATAATGACCAGCTGCCATTAGAGACAAGGACAAAAAAAGAAACAGGCTCGGGTCGTGGGGGGGGGGGGGGGTGGGGGGGCCGTGGGGCGGGGGGGCAAAGATTGGCAGCGGTTACGCTCTGAAATTGTTGAACTCGATGTTGAGTCCAGAAGGCTGTAAAGTGCCAAAACGAAAGATGAGGTGCTGTTCCTCGAGCTTCGTTGGAACAGTGGAGGAGACTGAGGTCAGAGTGGGAATGGAGTGGAGAATTAAAGTGACAGGCGACCGGAAGCTCAGGGTCACACTTACATAGAAACATAGAAAGTAGGTGCAGGAGTAGGCCATTCGGCCCTTTGAGCCTGCACCACCATTCAATAAGATCATGGCTGATCATTCCCTCAGTACTCCTTTCCTGCTTTCTCTCCATACCCCTTGATCCCCTTAGCCGTAAGGGCCACATCTAACTCCCTCTTGAATATATCCAATGAACTGGCATCAACAACATTCTGCGGCAGGGAATTCCACAGGTTAACAACTCTCTGAGTGAAGAAGTTTCTCCTCATCTCAGTCCTAAATGGCCTACCCCTTATCTTAAGACTATGTCCTCTGGTTCTGGACTTCCCCAACATCGGGAACAATCTACCCGAATCTAACCTGTCCCATCCCGTCTGAATCTTGCATGTTTCTATGAGATCCCCTCTCATCCTTCTAAACTCCAATGTATAAAGGCCCAGTTGATCCAGTCTCTCCTCAGATGTTAGTCCAGCCATCCCGGGAATCAGTCTGGTGAACCTTCGCTGCACTCCCTCAATAGCAAGAACGTCCTTCCTCAGATTAGGAGACCACAACTGAACACAATATTCCAGGTGAGGCCTCACCAAGGCCCTGTACAACTGCAGTAAGACCTCCGTGCTCCTATAATCAAATCCCCTAGCTATGAAGGCCAACATACCATTTGCCTTCTTCACCGCCTGCTGTACCTGTATGCCAACTTTCAATGACTGATGAACCATGACACCCAGGTCTCGCTGCACCTCCCCTTTTCCTAATCTGCCACCATTCAGATAATATTCTGTCTTCGCGTTTTTGCCCCCAAAGTGGATAACCTCACATTTATTCACATTATACTGCATCTGCCATGCATGGCAAACATTTAAAGATCACATGGATGAACTTCAGCAATTGTACATCCCTGACTGGAGTAAAAATAAAATGGGGAAGGTGGCTCAACCGTGGCTAACAAAGGAAATTAAGGATAGTGTTAAATCCAAGGAAGACGCATATAAAGTGGCCAGCAAACCTGAGGACTGGGAGAAATTTAGAATTCAGCAGAGGAGGACAATGGGTTTAATTAAGAGGGGGAAAATAGAGTACGAGAAGAAGCTTGCCGGGAACATAAAAACTGACTGCAAAAGCTTCTATAGATATGTGAAGAGAAAAAGATTAGTGAAGACAAACATAAGTCCCTTGCAGTCGGATTCAGGTGAATTTATAATGGGGAACAAAGAAATGGCGGACCAATTGAACAAATACATTGGTTCTGTCTTCACGTACTGTTCGAGCAGCGCGAGTCCGGGGTGTGTGGAGAGGCCTATAAAAGGCCCAACTTGTATAGCTGCAGAGGGGACAGAAGGCAAAAAAGAAGTAGAAAGAAATCGAAAGGTGACGTCACAGCCGAGGGGGTAAGTGATTGGCTGGTGATTGTTAAGTAGTTTTTCTTTTTCTTTTCTATATCAGCAATGTTGTTGCCAATTTAAGTTTATCTCGGAGTTAAGTCATGGCAGGACAACTCGGACACGTATTATGCTCCTCCTGTACGTGTGCGGGAAGTGTATCCGCCTCCAGCTCCTGACAAAGCGCGTTGCGGAACTGGAGCTGCGGGTGGATTCACTCTGGAGCATGCACGATGCTGGGAATTATGTGAATAGCACATTTAGTGAGTTGGTCTTACTGCAGGTAAAGGGTCCACAGCTAGATAGGGAATGGAAGACCAACAGGAAGAGCAGTGCATGGAAGGTAGTGCAGGGATCCCCTGCGGTCATCCCCCTGCAAAACATACACCGCTTTGGGTGCTGTTGGGGGGGATGACTCATCAGGGGAGAGCAGCAGCAGCCAAGTTCATGGCACCATGGCTGGCTCTGCTGCACAGGAGGGCAGGAAAAAGAGTGGGAGAGCGATAGTGATTGTAAGGGGAATAGATAGGCGTTTCTGCGGCCACAACTGCGACTCCAGGATGGTACTCCCTGATGCAAGGGTCAAGGATGTCTCGGAGCGGGTGCAGGACATTCTGAAAAGGGAGGGTGAGCAGCCAGTTGTCGTGGTGCATATAGGTAAAAAACGGGATGAGGTCCTACGAGACGAATTTAGGGAGCTAGGAGTTAAATTAAAAATTAGGACCTCAAAAGTAGTAATCTCAGGATTGCTACCAGTGCCACGTGCTAGTCAGAGTAGAAATTGCAGGATAGTTCAGATGAATACGTGGCTTGAGCAGTGGTGCAGAAGGGAGAGATTCAAATTCCTGGGACATTGGAACCGGTTCTGGGGGAGGTGGGACCAGTACAAACCGGACGGTCTGCACCTGGACAGGACCGGAACCAATGTCCTAGGGGGAGTGTTTGCCAGTGCTGTTTGGGAGGAGTTAAACTAATATGGCAGGGGGATGGGAACCTATACAGGGAGTCAGAGGGAATAAAATGGAGAGAGAAACAAAAGATAGAAAGGAGAATAGTAAAAGTGGAGGGTAGAGAAACCCAAGGCAAAAACAAAAAGGGCCACTTTACAGCAGAATTCTAAAGGGTCAAAGTGTGTTAAAAGACAAGCCTGAAGGCTCTATGCCTCAATGCGAGGAGTTTTCGGAATAAGGTGGACGAACTAACTGCGCAGATAGCAGTTAACGGGTATGATGTGATTGGCATCACGGAGACATGGCTCCAGGGTGACCCAGGCTGGGGACTCAACATCCAGGGGTATTCAGCATTTAGGAAGGATAGGCAGAGAGGAAAAGGAGGCAGGGTGGCGTTGCTGGTTAAAGAGGAAATTAATGCAATTGTAAGGAAGGACATTAGCTTGGATGATGTGGAATCGGTATGGGTGGAGCTACGGAATACCAAAGGGCAGAAAACGCTAGTGGGAGTTGTGTACAGGCCTCCAAATAGTAGTAGTGAGGTTGGGGACAGCATCAAACAAGAAATAAGGGATGTGTGCAATAAAGGTACAGCAGTAATCATGGGCGACTTTAATCTACATATTGATTGGGCTAACCTAACTGGGTGATGTGGAGAAGGATTTCCTGGAGTGTATTAGGGATGGTTTTTTAGACCAATATGTCAAGGAACCAACCAGAGAGCTGGCCATCCTAGACTGGGTGATGTGTAATGAGAAAGGACTAATTAGTAATCTTGTTGTGCGAGGCTCCTTGGGGAAGAGTGACCATAATATGGTAGAATTCTTTATTAAGATGGAGAGTGACAAAGTTAATTCAGAAACTAGGGTCCTGAACTTAAGGAAAGGTAACTTTAATGGTATGAGGCGCGAATTGGCTAGATTCGACTGGCAAATGATACTTAAAGGGTTGACGGTGGATAGACAATGGCAAACCTTTAAAGATCACATGGATGAACTTCAGCAATTGTACATTCCTGTCTGGAGTAAAAATAAAACGGTGAAGGTGGCTCAACCGTGGCTAACAAGGGAAATTAAGGATAGTGTTAAATCCAAGGAAGAGGCATACAAATTAGCCAGAAAAAGTAGCAAGCCAGAGGACTTAGAATACAGCAGAGGAGGACAAAGGGTTTAATTAAGAAGGGGAAAATAGAGTATGAGAGAAAGCTTGCCGGAAACATAAAAAATGACTGCAAAAGTTTCCATAGATATGTGAAGAGAAAAAGATTAGTGAAGACAAATGTTGGAAGTTGGCATACAGGTACAGAAGGCGGTAAAGAGGGCAAATGGTATGTTGGCCTTCAAAGGAAGGGGATTTGAGTAGAGGAGCAGGGAAGTCTTACAGGGCCTTGGTGAGGCCCCACCTGGAATATTGTGTTCAGTTTTGGTCTCCTAATCTGAGGAAGGACGTTCTTGCTATTGAGGGAGTGCAGCGGAGGTTCACCAGACTGATTACCGGGATGGCAGGACTGACATATGAGGAGAGACTGGATCGACTGGGCCTGTATTCACTGGAGTTTAGAAGGATGATAAGGAATCTCATAGAAACATATAAAATTCTGACAGGACTGGACAGGTTAGATGCAGGAAGAATGTTCCGATGTTGGGGGAAGTCCAGAACCAGGGGACATGGTCTTAGGATAAGGGGTAAGCCATTTAGGACTGAGATGAGGAGGAACTACTTCACTCAGAGAGTTGTTAACCTGTGGAATTCTCTACCGCAGAGAGTTGTTGATGCCAGTTCATTGGATATATTCAAGAGGGAGTTAGATATGGCCATTGCGGCTAAAGGGATCAAGGGGTATGTAGAGAAAGCAGGAACGGGGTACTGAAGGAATGATCAGCCATGATCTTATTGAATGGTGGTGCAGACGCGAAGGGCCGGATGGCCTACTCCTGAACCTATTTTCTATGTTTCTATGTTTCACGATGGAAGACACAAATAACCTTCCGGAAGTACTAGGGGACCGAGGGTCTAGTGAGAAAGAGGAACTGAAGGATCTCCTTATTAGGCAGGAAATTAATGGGATTGAAGGCCGATAAATCCCCAGGGCCGAATAGTCTGCATCCCAGAGTACTTAAGGAAATGGCCCTAGAAATAGTGGATGTATTGGAGATCATTTTCCAACAGTCTATTGACTCTGGATCCATTCCTATGGACTGGAGGGTAGCTAATGTAACACCACTTTTAAAAAAGGGAGGGAGAGAGAAAGCGGGTAATTATAGACCGGTTAGCCTTACATCAGTAGTGGGGAAAATGTTGGAATCAATTATTAAGGATGAAATAGCAGTGCATTTGGAAAGCAGATTCAGGATCGGTCCAAGTCAGCATGGATTTATGAAAGAGAAATCATGCTTGACAAATCTTCTGGACTTGCGCACTGAACAGAGGTGTTCCGCAAAGTGGTCACCCAATCTACGCTTGGTCTCCCCAATGTAGAGGAGACCACATTGTGAGCAGTGAATGCAGTATACTAAATTGAAAGAAGTACAAGTAAATTGCTGTTTAACTGGAAGGAGTATTTGGGGCCCTGGATAGTGGGAAGGGAGGAGGTAAAAGGGCAGGTGTTGCATCTCCTGTGCTTGCATGGGAAGGTGCCGTGGGAAGGGGAGGGGGTGCTGGGGGTGACTCCGGAATGGACCAGGGTGTCGCGGAGGGAGCAGTCCCTTCGGAATGCTGAGAGGGGAGGGGAAGATGTGATTGGTGGTGGGATCACGCTGGAGGTGGCGGATATGGCAGAGGATGATCCGTTGAACGTGGAGGCTGGTGGGGTGAAAGGTGAGGACAAGGGGAACCCTGTCATGGCTCTGAGAGGGAGGGGAAGGGGTGAGAGCAGAGGTGCGGGAAATAGAAGGGTCATCGACCTGAAACGTTAACTCTGCTTTCTCTCCACAGGTGCTGCCTGACTTGCTGAGATTTCCAGCATTCTCTGTTCTTATTCCAGATTCCAGCATCCGCAGTATTTGTCTTTTGTATTAAGTCTACAGAACTAGACGGATTGTGGTCTTTTTTATCTAACAATTCCTATGTTTCAATGAGGAATGGGTTCCAATGAGGAGGCTAGAATTGGAGGGGCGCAGAGATCTCGGAGGGTTGTCCCGAGAATCTCAGTGAAGTGGAATGGCGAGTATGTGAAATTTGAGGGGTAATTTTAACCTAACTCACGGAACCCACGGGATTGGTCGGAATGCCGGTTTTACAGAAGGCATTTGATAAAGTGTCACATGAAAGGTTACTGCACAAGATAAAAGTTGACAGGGTTGGGGGTAATATATATTTGCTTGGATCGAGGATTGGCTAACTAACAGAAAACCGAGAGTCTGGATAAAAGGGTCATTTTCCGGTTGGCAAACAGTAACTAGTGGGGTGCCGCAGGGATCGGTGCTGGGTCCTCAACTATTTACAATCTATATTAATGACTTGGATGAAGTAACTGAGTGTAATGTAGCCAAGTTTGCTTATGATACAAAGATGGGTGGGAAAGCAAACAAAGAGTCGGGACAAATGGTTCATTCTCGGGTTGGCAATCGGTAACTACAGGGATCAGTGCTGGGGCCCCAACTATTTACAATTTATATTAATGACTTGGAAGAAGGGACCGAGTGTAATGTAGCCAGGTTTGCTGACAATAGAAAGATGGAAGGAAAAGCAATGTGTGAGGAGGACACATAAAATCTGCAAAAGGACATAGACAGGTTAAGTGAGTGGGCAAAAATTTGGCAGATGGAGTATAATGTTGGAAAGTGTGAGGTCATGCACTTTGGCAGAAAAAAATCAAAGAGCAAGTTATTATTTAAATGGAGAAAGATTGCAAAGTGCTGCAGTACAGCGGGACCTGGGGCTACTTGTGCATGAAACACAAAAGGTTAGTATGCAGGTATAGCAAGTGATCAGGAAGGCCAATGGAATCTTGGCCTTTATTGCAAAGGGGATGGAGTTTAAAAGCAGGGAAGTCTTGCTACAGTTGTACAGGGTATTGGTGAGGCCACACCTGGAATACTGCGTAAAGTTTTGGCTTCCATATTTAAGAAAGGATATACTTGCTTTGGAGGCAGTTCAGAGAAGGTTCACTAGGTTGATTCCAGAGATGAGGGGGTTGACTTATGAGGAAAGGTTGAGTAGGCTGGGCCTCTACTCAACCTTTCCTCATTGGATAGAGGATTGGAATTCAGAAGAATGAGAGGTGATCTTATTGAAACGTATAAGATTATGAGGGGGCTTGACCTGGTGGATGAGGAGAGGATGTTTCCACTGATGGGGGGGACTAGAACTAGGGGGCACAATCTTAGAATTAGAGGCCATCCATTTAAGACTGAGATAGGACAGTTTCTTAACCGATAAGGGGTTATGGGTAGTGGGCAAGGCAGTGGACTTGAGTCCATGATCGTATTGAATGGCGGAGCAGGCTCGAGGGGCTGTGTGGCCTACTCCTGTTCCTATTTCTTATGTTCTTAATGCCTGGTGAAGAACCGAATGTGTTTACAGTATTTTTTATTTGGTATAATTATCCAGGTATGCAGAGCCTTAAAGTACTCGGACTGGTCTACTTTCTCTACCTCTTTCTGTTCTCCGGCCTGGAGTACACACTCAGCTTCCTCACACACCAACGCTTCCATTTCAACAGGTATGAGGCGCGTCTCTTATTCAGCCAGTTCCCCATCCTCATTGAGTTTTTAAAAAGAAGAAAAATCTGAATCAATTTTTTAAAATGGTCTAGAAACATAGAAACATAGAAACTGGGTGCAGGAGTAGGCCATTCGGTCCTTCGAGACTGCACCACCATTCAATAAGATCATGGCTGATCATTCACCTCAGTACCCCTTTCCTGCTTTCTCTCCATACCCCTTGATCCCTTTAGCCGCAGGGCCATATCTAACTCCCTCTTGAATATATCCAATGAACTGGCATCAACAACTCTGCAGTAGGGAATTCCACAGGTTAACAACTCTCTGAGTGAAGAAGTTTCCCCTTATCCTTAGACTGTGTCCCCTGGTTCTGGACTTGCCCAATATCGGGAACATTCTTCCTGCATCTAACCTGTCCAGTCCCGTCAGAATTTTATATGTTTCTATGAGATCCCCTCTCATCCTTCTACACTCCAGTGAATACAGGCCCAGTTGATCCAGTCTCTCCTCATATGCCAGTCCAACCATCCCTGGAATCAGTGCTGCACTCCCTCAATAGCAAGAACATCCTTCCTCAGATTAGGAGACCAAAACTGAACACAATATTCCAGGTGAGGCCTCACCAAGGCCCTGTACAACTGCAGTAAGACCTCCCTGCTCCTATACTCAAATCCCCTAGCTATGAAGGCCAACCTACCATTTGCCTTCTTCACTGCCTGCTGTACCTGTATGCCAACTTTCAATAAT
Source organism: Pristiophorus japonicus (assembly GCF_044704955.1). Taxonomy (NCBI): domain Eukaryota; kingdom Metazoa; phylum Chordata; class Chondrichthyes; family Pristiophoridae; genus Pristiophorus; species Pristiophorus japonicus. The sequence goes on along the minus strand of NC_091977.1, from coordinate 16,054,928 downwards.
TGATGTACCATGACACCCAGGTCTCGTTGCACCTCCCCTTTTCCTAACCTGCCGCCATTCAGATAATATTCTGCCTTCGTGTTTTTGTCCCCAAAGTGGATAACCTCACATTTAACCACTTTATACTGCATCTGCCATGCATTTGCCCATACACCTAACCTGTCCAAATCACCCTGCAGCCTCTTAGCGTCCTCCTCACAGCTCACATCGCCACTCAGTTTAGTGTCATCTGCAAACTTAGAGATATTACACTCAATTCCATCATCCAAATCATTAATGTATATTGTAAATAGCTGGGGTCCTAGCACTGAGCCCTGCGGCACCCCACTAGTCACTGCCTGCCATTCTGAAAAGGCCCCGTTTATCCCGACTCTCTGCTTCATGTCTGCCAACCAGTTCGCGATCCACGCATGTACATTACCCCCAATACCATGCGCTTTGATTTTGCACACCAATCTCTTGTGTGGGACCTTGTCAAAAGCCTTTTGAAAGTCCAAATACACCACATCCACTGGTTCTCCCTTGTCTACTCTACTAGTTACATCCTCAAAAAATTCCAGAAGATTTGTCAAGCATAAATTCCCTTTCATAAATCCATGCTGACTTGGACCGATCCTGTCCAAATGTGCTGCTATAACATCTTTAATAACTGATTCCAACATTTTCCCCACTACCGATGTCAGGCTAACCGGTCTATAATTACCCGTTTTCTCTCTCCCTCCTTTTTTAAAAAGTGGTGTTACATTAGCTACCCTCCAGTCCATAGGAACTGATCCAGAGTCGATGGACTGTTGGAAAATGATCACCAATGCATCCACTATTTCTAGGGCCACTTCCTTACGTACTCTGGGATGCAGACTATCAGGCCCCAAGGTTTTATCGGCCTTCAATCCCATCAATTTCCCTAACACAATTTCCCGCCTTATAAGGATATCCTTCAGTTCCTCCTTCTCACTTGACCCTCGGTCCCCTAGTATTTCCGGAAGGTTATTTGCGACTTCCTAACCTAGGTAGTGGGTAAAATGATGGGATCAATTATTAAGGATGTCATAGCAGTGCATTTGGAAAGAGGTGACATGATAGGTCCAAGCCAGCATGGATTTGTGAAAGGGAAATCATGCTTGACAAATCTTCTGGAATTTTTTGAGGATGTTTCTCGTAGAGTGGACAAGGGAGAACCAGTTGATGTGGTGTATTTTGACTTTCAAAAGGCTTTCGACAAGGTTTCACATAAGAGATTAATGTGCAAAGTTAAAGCACATGGGATTGGGGTAGTGTGCTGACGTGGATTGAGAACTGGTTGGCAGACAGGAAGTAAAGAGTAGGAGTAAATGGGTACTTTTCAGAATGGCAGGCAGTGACTAGTGGGGTACTGCAAGGTTCTGTGCTGGGGCTCCAGCTGTTTACATTGTACATTAATGATTTAGACGAGGGGATTAAATGTAGTATCTCCAAATTTGCGGATGACACTAAGTTGGGTGGCAGTGTGAGCTGCGAGGAGGATGCTATGAGGCTGCAGAGTGACTTGGATAGGTTAGGTGAGTGGGCAAATGCATGGCAGATGAAATATAATGTGGATAAATGTGAGGTTATCCACTTTGGTGGTAAAAACAGAGAGACAGGCGATTATCTGAATGGTGACAGATTAGGAAAAGGGAAGGTGCAACGAGACCAGGGTGTCATGGTTCAACAGTCATTGAAGGTTGGCATGCAGGTACAGCAGGCAGTTAAGAAAGCAAATGGCATGTTGGCCTTCATAGCGAGGGGATTTGAGTACAGGGGCAGGGAGGTGTTACTACAGTTGTACAGGGCCTTGGTGAGGCCACACCTGGAGTATTGTGTACAGTTTTGGTCTCCTAATTTGAGGAAGGACATTCTTGCTATTGAGGGAGTGCAGCAAAGGTTCACCAGACTGATTCCCGGGATGACGGGACTGACATATCAAGAAAGACTGGATCAACTGGGCTTATATTCACTGGAGTTCAGAAGAATGAGAGGGGATCTCATAGAAATGTTTAAAATTCTGATGGGTTTAGACAGGTTAGATGCAGGAAGAATGTTCCCAATGTTGGGGAAGTCCAGAACCAGGGGTCACAGTCTAAGGATAAGGGGTAAGCCATTTAGGACCGAGATGAGGAGAAACTTCTTCACCCAGAGAGTGGTGAACCTGTGGAATTCTCTACCACAGAAAGTTGTTGAGGCCAATTCACTAAATATATTCAAAAAGGAGTTCGATGTAGTCCTTACTACTAGGGGGATCAAGGGGTATGGCGAGAAAGCAGGAATGGGGAACTGAAGTTGCATGTTCAGCCATGAACTGATTGAATGGCGGTACAGGCTAGAAGGGCCGAATGGCCTACTCCTGCACCTATTTTCTATGTTTCTATATTTTGTGAAGATAGAACCAAAGTATTTGTTTAACTGGTCTGCCATTTCTTTGTTCCCCATTTTAAATTCACCTGAATCTGACTGCAAGGGACCTATATTTGTCTTCACTAATCCTTTCCTCTTCACATATCTATAGAAGCAGTCAGTTTTTATGTTTCCGGCAAGCTTCCTCTCATACTCTATTTTCTCCCTCCTAATTAAGCCCTCTGTCCTCCTCTGCTGAATTCTAAATTTCTCCCAGTCCTCAGGTTTGCTGCTTTTTCTGGCCAATTTATATGCCTCTTCCTTGGATTTAACACTATCCTTAATTTCCCTTGTTAGCCACAGTTGAGCCACCTTCCCTGTTTAATTTTTACTCCAGACAGGGATGTACAATTGTTGAAGTTCATCCATGTGATCTTTAAATGTTTGCCATTGCCTATCCACAGTCAACCCTTTATGTATCATTTGCCAATCTATTCTAGCCAATTCACGTCTCATACCATCGAAGTTACCTTTCCTTAAATTCAGGATCCTAGTTTCTGAATTAACTTTGTCACTCTCCATCTTAATAAAGAATTCTACCATATTATGGTCACTCTTCCCCAAGGGGCCTCGCACAACAAGATTGCTAATTAGTCCTTTCTCATTACACATCACCCAATCTAGGATGGCCAGCCCTCTAGTTGGTTCCTCGACATATTGGTGAAGAAAAGCATCCCTAATACACTCCAGGAAATCCTCCTCCACCGTATTGCTACCAGATTGGTTAGCCCAATCAATATGTAGATTAAAGTTGCCCATGATGACTGCTGTAACTTTATTGCATGCATCCCTAATTTCTTGTTTGATGCTGTCCCCAACCTCACTACTACTGTTTGGTGGTCTGTACACAATTCCCACGAGTGTTTTCTGCCCTTTGGTATTCCGTAGCACCACCGATACAGGTTCCACATTCACCAAGCTAATGTCCTTCCTTACTATTGCGTTACTTTCCTCTTTTACCAGCAATGCCACCCCACCTCCTTTTCCTTTCTGTCTATCCTTCCTAAATGTTGAATACCCCTGGATGTTAAGTTCCCAGCCTTGGTCACCCTGGAGCCATGTCTCCGTGATGCCAATTATATCATATTTATTAATTGCTGCCTGTGCAGTTAATTCGTCCACCTTATGACGAATACTCCTCGCATTGAGGCACAGAGCCTTCAGGCTTGTCTTTTTAACACACTTTGCCCTTTTAGAATTTTGCTGCAATGTGGCCCTTTTTGATTTTTGCCTTGGGTTTCTCTGCCCTCCACTGTTACTTTTCTTTTTTTTATCTTTTGCTTCTGCACCCATTCTACTTCCCTCTGTCTCCCTGCATAGGTTCCCATCCCCCTGCCATATTAGTTTAACCCCTCCCCAACAGCACTAGCAAACACTCCCTCTAGGACATTGGTTCCGGTCCTGCCCAGCTGTAGACCATCCGGTTTGTACTGGTCCCACCTCCCCCAGAACCAGTTCCAATGCCGCAGGAATTTGAATCCCTCCCTTCTGCACCACTCCTTAAGCCACGTATTTATCTGAGCTATTCTGCGATTCCTACTCTGACTAGCACGTGGCACTGGTAGCAATCCTGAGATTACTACCTTTGAGGTCCTACTTTTTAATTTAACTCCTAGTTCCCTAAATTCAGCTTGTAGGCCCTCATCCAGTTTTTTTACCTATATCGTTGGTACCTATATGCACCACGACAACTGGCTGTTCACCCTCCCCCTTCAAAATGTCCTGCAGTCACTTCGAGACATCCTTGACCCTTGCACCAGGGAGGCAACATACCATCCTGGAGTCTTGATTGCGGCCGCAGAAACGTCTATTTATTCCCCTTACAATAGAATTCCCTATCACTATAGCTCTCCCACTCTTTTTCCTGCCCTCCTGTGCAGCAGAGCCACCCATAGTGCCATGTTCTTGGCTGCTGCTGCCCTCCCCTGATGAGTCATCCCCCTCAACAGTACCCAAAGCGGTGTATCTGTTTTGGAGGGGGATGACCGCAGGGGACCTCTGCACTACCTTCCGTGCACTGCTCTTCCTGTTGGTCATCCCTTCACTATCTGGCTGTGTAACCTTTACCTGCGGTATGACCAACTCACTAAACGTGGTATTCACGACATCCTCAGCATCGCGCATGCTCCAGAGTGAATCCACCCGCAGCTCCAGTGCCGCAATGCGGTCTGTCAGGATCTGCAGCAGCATAAACATCCCACACATGTAGTCGTCAGGGACACTGGAAGCGTCCCTGTGTTCCCACATAGCACAGGAGGAGCATGACACGTGTCCGTGCTCTCCTGCCATGACTTAACCCTTAGATTAACTTAATTTGGCAACAACAATGATAAAGGTTACCTACTGACATGGAAAAGAAAAAGAAAAAAAATACTCACCAATTACCAGCCAATCACTTACCCACTTGGCTGTGACGTCACCTTTCGATTTCTTTCTACTTCTTTGTTTACCTTCTGCCCCTACAGCTGCACCGGCTGGGCCTCTCCGACTGCCTCCTCGCTGGGCCTTTTTATAGGCCTCTCCGAAAGGACATGAGTGAACCAGATGGGTTTTTACAACAATATGACCGCTTCACTGTCGCCGTTACTGAGAATTGCTTTTTATTTCCAATTTAAAAAAAAAATTGAATTCAAATTCTCAAACTGCCCTGGTGGGATTAACGTCTTTTTAGGGGAGGAAACCTGCTGTCCTTGCCTGGTCTGGGCCTATATGTGATTCCAGACCCATACCAAGGTGGCTGACCTCTGAAGTGGCCTAGCCAGTCACTCGGTTGTATCAAACAAAACTATCAACTTCTCCGGGCAACGGGGAGGGGTAAGCAGTAAATGCTGGTGTCATGTATCTTACCATTACAAGGTGTGCCACCAGAGGGCACTGCAGTGGGAGACTTGTAGCTTACCTGTACAGGTGTGCCAGGCCTAGTATAAAAGGCAGGCCACCTTGTGTGATCCTCACTCTGAAGTTATATTAAATGGACTAAGGTCACTACAGTTCAAGTACAACACATTGTCTCGTGGAGTCATTATTAGAGCATCTGAAGACATAACAGCTTGGCTTGCCAGCGAGGCCTATATATAACCATACAGCACAGAAGGAGGCCATTCGGCCCATCGTGCCTGTGCCAGTGAATGAATATTTAAAAAAAAATGAAATTCAGCCCACAGGTGCCATTTCTTTCATTCCCTTGCCATATATCTTATTTTAATATATACAAATATATTTTTTTTTAATCAGTATGCAACAAGGGAAAATGTTCTTCTTTGTGGGGATTACGATGGCACTGGTCCAGGGTGGATACGCTCGCAGGATCAAACCCGGAGATGAAATCAAAGCTGTCAGGAGGGTAAGTGATGGAGATCCGCGGTTAGATTGGCCGCACCGGGAGGATGTACTTCATTATCAGGGCAATCGTGACCCGGAGCCAGAACTCACCCATAACATAAATGTCACAATACTTTCAATAGTGACTTCCAAAAGGGAATTGGATATATACTGAATATACTAACATTTGCTGGGCGATGGGGAGAGCACAGGGAGGGTGGGTGGGGAGGGGATTGAGACTAAATGGATCGCTGGCACGGGCACGATGGGCTGAATGGGCTCCTTCTGTGCTGTGTCATTCTAGGATTCAACATTTGTTGCTTCATTGACCTTTCTTTGGAGGTTCATGAGAAGTGTTTAAAGTTTGGGAGGAGAGGGTGGGGAGAGCAGGTGAGGGAGGGAGCGAGGAAGTGGGGTGGGAGGGGGAGATGGGGAAAGGGGTTCAGGAGAGAAGGAGGGAGGAGAATACCCCCCGCAGTAAACCGCTTTTCGAAATTGGGAACAGAAAATGCAGTAAATACACAGCAGGCCTGTCAGCGTCTGGGGAGAGAGAGGGAGAGGGACAGACTAACGTATTGGGCGCAGGGCCTTCATCGGAACCTAGTCGGCTCCCCCCAGAATGTTAACCCGCCCTTTACTCCTCTCGGGACCTGCTTCCTGCCCCTTTTATACTTTACTTTGGGTTGTTGGCGTTTGCAGTTGATTCTCGCCAGCCTTGAAGCTTTGCCTTTCTCGAATTGCTCGTTTTCCCGCACGGCCACTGGAGCCCGAGGGCCTGTCTCCGGACGTTAGCGGCAGACGCGAGACTGAGCCGTGACTCACCACGGTGGTCTTTGACTGGAATCCCGGTGCCCTGGTCTGTGTGAGGCTCATACCTGAGCCTGGATTCACCCCCCCACCCCCCAACACACACTTCACTCGACGATCCCCCCCCCCCCCTCTCCTTCACTCGATGGTTCCCCCCTTCACTCGACGATCCCCCCCCCCCCCTCTCCTTCACTCGATGGTTCCCCCCTTCACTCGATGGTTCCCCCCTTCACTCGATGGTTCCCTCCTTCACTCGACGATCCCCCCCCACCTTCACTCGATGGTTCCCCCCTTCACTCGACGATCCCCCCCCCTCTCCTTCACTCGATGGTTCCCCCCTTCACTCGACGATCACCCCCCCCCCACCTTCACTCGATGGTTCCCCCCTTCACTCAACAATCCCCCCCCTCACCTTCACTCGATGGTTCCCCCTTCACTCGACGATCCCCCCCCCTTCACTCGATGGTTCCCCCTTCACTCGATGGTTCCCCCTTCACTCGATGGTTCCCCCCTTCACTCGATGGTTCCCCCTTCACTCGATGGTTCCCCCCTTCACTCAATGGTTCCCTCCTTCACTCGACGATCCCCCCCCCCACCTTCACTCGATGGTTCCCCCTTCACTCGATGGTTCCCCCCTTCACTCGATGGTTCCCTCCTTCACTCGACGATCCCCCCCCCTACCTTCACTCGATGGTTCCCCCCTTCACTCGATGGTTCCCTCCTTCACTCGACGATCCCCCCCCCACCTTCACTCGATGGTTCCCCCCTTCACTCGATGGTTCCCCCCTTCACTCGACGATCCCCCCCCCCCTTCACTCGATGGTTCCCCCCTTCACTCGACAATCCCCCCCCCTTCACTCGATGGTTCCCCCCCTTCACTCGACGATCCCCCCCCCTTCACTCGATGGTTCCCCCCTTCACTTGACGATCCCCCCCCCTTCACTCGACGATCCCCCCCCCCCCCCACCTTCACTCGATGGTTCCCCCCTTCACTCGACGATCCCCCCCTTCACTCGATGGTTCCCCCCTTCACTCGACGATCCCCCCCCTACACACTTCACTCAATGATCCCTCTCTTCCCCCCCCCTGCCCACACACTTCACTCGACGATCTGCCCCCTCCCCCCCCTCCTACCCAGGGTGTTGACTCCCGGCTCGGATGCTGACGGTTCCACAGCTGCCCATTGCCCCTTTCCCCCCCACCTCCCGACTGGCCTTAATTCACGTGTCGGTGAACGTTAGCAGTGCTTTATGACCATTGGGATGGGAGTGGGGCGGGGGGGGGGGCATCACTATTGAGTCCGGTCTTGTGCCTGCCCTCACTGTCCACACATGTGGTTCCAGCAGAGGTCAGGAGCGAGAACCATGGCTGATCGGTTTCTTTCCCCATCCCCTCCTTCTCCCGGAGTCGCCGAATCTAACCGTTGCCTCTGATGCTAGGCCTATAATTCCCTCAAGTCTAGAAGAATGAGAGGTGATCTCCAGGAAATGTATACGATTCTGAAGGGGAGTGACAGGGTAGATGCAGGGAGGATGTTTCCCCTGGCTGAAGGTTCTAGAACCAGGGGTCACAGTCTCAGGATAAGGGGTTGGCCATTTAGGACTGAGATGAGGAGAAAATTCTTCACTGAGAGGCTGGTGAATGTTGGGAACTCTCTACCCCAGAGGGCTGTGGAGGCTCAGTCTTTGAGTATATTCAAGGCAGAGATCGGTAGATTTTTGGATATTAAGGGAACCAAGGGATATGGCGATAGTGCAGGAGGTCGAAGATCAGCCGTGATCTCATTGAATGGCGGAGCAGGCTCGAGTGGTCGAATAGCCTACTCCTGCTCCTGTTTCTAATGTTCTGATGTTGCATCCCAAACGCGGCAGTGTCTGAGACCAGCTAACCCAGGCGGGACTGGGAGATAAACCTGGAGTCCTCCTGCTCTGTGTGACTCAACGATTCAGCCCCTGAGCCAGTTGAGCACGCAGGAGAAAGCTCTGACTTATGAGCTCAGTGAATGTGTGAAAAGGCCTCACTTTTCTCGTGCCGTATTTCCTATTCAGGCAATAACCCTGCTGATCCCGGCTTTTCTCATCATTGGCTGGGCCAGCACCGTGACTGCCCTGTACATCGGACTACTCTTCTACTCTTTCGGTAAGTTCCCCAGAAATATCAACAACAACTTGCATCTGCATAGCAACCTTTGACGTCGTAAAATGTCCCACAGGAGCGATATCGGAAAATAATTGAGCCAAAGCTGGAGATATTGGGGTGAGTGATCAAACACTTGGTCAAAGAGATGGGTTTTAAGCAGCGTCTTAATAAGGGAGATAGAGAGGTGGAGAGGTTTAGGGAGTTTCGGAGCTTAGGGCCCAGGCAGCTGAAAGCACGGCCGCCGATGGTGAGGTGACGGGAGTAGGGGATGTACAAGAGGGAAGAATTGCAGGATCAGGTCTCGGAGTATTGTGGGCAATTTGCCCGGAATTTATTTTTGGGTGCCGCGTGGCCCATTCACAGTTTTGCTCGTGTGCGAGTGTCAGGGTTGCAACAGTCGGTCCCGGGCCACGTGGGTCCGGCAGACACGTGCTCGGCCGCGCGGCTTAGCGGGAACGTTGGTGGTGGGGCTGGAGGAGGTTACAGAGATGGAGAGGGGGGCCAGGCCATGGGGTAATTTGTACACGAGGAGGAACATTTTTAAACTGAGGCTTTGCCGGACCGGGAACAGGGGTGATGGGTGAACGGGACTTGGTGCGAGTTAGGACACGGGGGCAGCCGAGGTTTGGATGAAATGGAGCAAAATAAACTATTTCTCGAAAAGCAGGAATTGTTTGATTGGCTGCATTGTAAATCCAGACGGAGATTGTCACACTTCTTAGGCAGGGATCTTTTCTAAAGAAAATTAAATAAAAGAACAGAAGTTGCTGAAAAGGCAATGGACAAATTCGAGTGTCGACCCTTCCTCAGAACTCTTGTGACCCCCCCAAGGGATTAATCTGTCCCTTCACCAGGACTGATGAGGCCTCATTATATATTTTTGTAGAATCTGCTTCATCATTCGCACATCTTCCAGCTTGTATAATACACCCCACCTCGCCAGCAGTGACTGCCAATCCCCTCGTGCCTCTCATTCTTGTAACGTAGCAAAATGTTCCAAGGTTCTCCATTGGAGCGCTATCAGACAGAAAGTGACCGAGCCAAAGTTGGAGTTATTTGGGCGGGTGATCAAACGCTTGGTCAAAGAGGTAGGTTTTAAGCACCGCCTTAAAGGAGGGGGAGCGAGGCGGAGAGGTTTAGGGAGGGAGTTCCAGAGCTTAGGGCCCAGGCAGCCGAAGGCATGGCCACCGATGGTGAGGTGACGGGAGTAGGGGGGGCACAGGAGGCCAGAATTGGAGGAACATTCATTTGGGGATCAGATGGCAAAATGGAGTTGAGGTCGAAGATCAGCCATGACCTTAATGAATGGCGGAGCAGGCTCGAGGGGCAGAATGGCCTACTCCTATATCTCATGTTCATATGATGAAGGATTGGCTGACCTCGGTTAGACCACACTTGGAGTTACTGTGAACAGTTCTCCTCTCCATATTATAAAAAGGATATAGAGTCACTGAAGACTGCAATAAAGATTTACTACAATAGCAGAACTGAGCGGTTATACTGATCAGGAAAGACTGAATAGGCTGGGGTTCCTTTCACTAGAATAGAGTGGTCTTTAAAATTATGAAAGGGTTTGATCGGATAGACGTAGAGAACTTTTAAAAGGCAATTGGACATGTGCTTGAAGAGGGCTAATTTTCAGGGCTATGGGGAGAAAGCTGGGCTGTGGGACTAACTGGACAGCTTTTTCACAGGCACGATGGGCCGAATGGCCCTCCTGTGTGCTGTATGAATTCTTGAATGGTTCTGCTGGGAAATTCTAAAAAGCCCTTGGCCCAAAGCTTAACAAACGCTGCTCCCTGCTGGCCGTACCTGGAATATTCTCACAAGGAAATACGTCCCTGCAAAGAGACGGCGGGTCATCGAACTGGAGGAGATCATAGAATCAGGCCGGGCATCCTGTGACCAGTTCCTGTGAATTTCTACATTTGGTTCAAGCGAGATTTGCTACCTGAGTGTCGCAATTTGTGCAAGAATCATTCCGCCCATGGTGCCTGTGCTGGCTCTTTGAAGGAGCTCTCCAATTAGTCCCACTCCCCCTGCTCTATCCTCACAGCCCAGCAACTTTTTACTTTTCAAGTATTTATCCAGTTCCTCTTTTTGAAAGTTACTATTGAATCTGTTCCCGCCGCCCTTTCAGGCAGAGCGTTCCAGACCATTGTAACTCGCTGCGTGAAAAACCATTTCTCCTCGTCTCCCCTCTGGTTCGTTTACCAATTACCTGAACTCTGCGTCCTGCGGTAACCGACCTTCCTGCCAGTAAGTACACACAAAGCCATTTATTTCCGACCTTCCAGATGCAGACAGATAAGAATGGAGAAACAATACCACCTGTGCCTGTCATGCCCACCCAGGGCGAGCCCAACAGATGCATTTTGCCCTGCGGTACCTCACCCAATTGTCCACTCTTCCGGCTCCAGCCTAAACTCTGAATTGTTGGCAGACCGAAATCCAGGGGAACTCAGCTGCTCCTCACTGGCACAGCGGCGGGCACTGATAATCTGTAGCCGCGCCCCCCCCATCATTCCTCTCTCCAACCTTCCCCCCCCCCCCCCCCCCGCAACCGAGCTGTCGAAATATTAATTAATAATCTTAACGAGCAAACCACAGATTGATAAAACCCAGCGTCAACGTGTTAACCCGGCTGGCTGTTGCCGTTTTCGCACTTTTCCCCTTGGAGAACAGCGGGAAGGATTCGGCGGCTGATTAACAGCCCGACGAGTAGTGACCAACATTCTCTCTAAGCTGCGTAGCCACACAGCTCTCGGCTGGTCCCCCACAGCCCGGGTCCCCCCACGGCCCGGGTCCCCCCACAGCCCGGGTCCCCCACGGCCCGGGTCCCCCCACAGCCCGGGTCCCCCCACGGCCCGGGTCCCCCACAGCCCGGGTCCCCCCACGGCCCGGGTCCCCCCACGGCCCGGGTCCCCCCACGGCCCGGGTCCCCCCACGGCCCGGGTCCCCCCACGGCCCGGGTCCCCCCACGGCCCGGGTCCCCCCACGGCCCGGGTCCCCCCACGGCCCGGGTCCCCCCACGGCCCGGGTCCCCCCACAGCCCGGGTCCCCCCAAGGCCCGGGTCCCCCCACAGCCCGGGTCCCCCCACAGCCCGAGTCCCCCCACAGCTCGGGTTCCCCCACGGCCCGGGTTCCCCCACAGCCCGGGTTCCCCCACAGCCCGGGTCCCCCCACAGCCCGGGTCCCCCCACGGCCAAGGTCCCCCCACGGCTCGGGTCCCCCCACAGCCCGGTTCCCCCACAGCCCGGGTTCCCCCACAGCCCGGGCCCCCCAGCACAGCCCAGGTCCGGTCTTTCAAACGTTACATTTCCTGCATGCTCGAAACTGTGAATGGTCCTCGCATCCAACGAAACAATTTAGGGGGAACATTGGTCGCCACATTCCATGGCCTAACCATCTTTACACCAGCCGACAAGTCCCAGTCTTATGGGCTCCCACAGCTGGGGGGGGGGCGGAGAGAAGGAGATTTTATTACAGGGAGAGGGATCTTCATCCAGGATGGTACTGATGCTGTGATATCTACTTTCTCTTGCAGCCGCTGCCATCGTCATTCCCTGCCTGTCTGCCCTGGTGTCGGGATATGGTAAGTCTGTATCAGGTCTGCCTGCTTTAGACCTGGTCAAAAGATCCACCATGTTGGGATCAGTGCTTTGGGGAGGATCATAAGGGCCACCCCGCCTCTCCCTAGATTGTCCCAACGATTAAAAATAAATCTGATAGCCCACTCTACCCCTCATACTCAACTGCTTTTCCTGTTCAGTATCTATCTATCTCCACCTTGAATTTGCTGACTCTACCCACTCACCCCCTGGGCACTCGATTCGACACATTTTATGTAGCGTGTGTGTGAAGTAATTAAATCCAAACCGTCTGATCGGAGCTCGATGCTGTGCCCAACTTATGTTAAATGTGTTTTTTAGAGTTTATTTTTTCTGGCTTGCTTAGAATTTTGACTATTTTAGCAGAAAGAGGGCAGTCAGCCCCTCGAGCCTGTTCCGTCATCCAATGAGACCATGGCTGATCTGCGACCTAACTCCATGACCCGCCGTGGCCCTGTATCCCTTAATACCTTTGGTTAACAAAAATAATCATTCTGCAATCATTTCTCCCGGGAGCACCCTCCCCTCTCCAGTGTAAACTTTCCTCCCCGTTTTCTGCAGCCTCTCCTCATAATAGTGAAGATTATCGCCGGAAATGTCCTCGTAGGGAAGGACCTCTCTCGACCCGACTCCGTGGCTTTAGGTGTAAGGTGGGCAGACCCCGCGGACACACGCGTAAAGGGAGTTTCTGCCGGAGTTACACCAGCCGATGTGGAGAAACCCCGAAGAAATTCCCAGCTTAAATTTATTTTTTGAAGTCGCTGAACCTTTCTGATATTGCGAGAACGAACCGTTTTATCCGTTAAGATGTTGCTCCGGAGGGAAACACAGATGACGGCCGCTAAAAGTTCATTCTGGGGATGTGGGCGTCTCTGGCAATGCCATTGGCCAATGCCAATGCCGTTCCCAGTGGTCCTGTGCGGTTGGGGGGAACCTCTTGAACTGTTGCAATTTTCTATGATACAACTGAGCAGGGAACGCTAAGGGGAGATTTGATGGAGGCTTTTGACACAGTGAAGGGTTTAGACAAGAGTAAATAAGGAGAAACGGTTTCCAATGGCTGAAGGGTCGATAACCAGAGGGCACAGATTTAAAAGAACCAGAGGCAACACGAGGGCGAGCGCTTTTACTCAGCGAGTGGTTAGTCAGTGATGTCTCCGCAAGATCCTGCAAATCCCCTGGGAGGACAGACGCACCAACATTAGCGTCCTCGTCCAGGCCAACATCCCCAGCATTGAAGTACTGACCACACTTGATCAGCTCCGCTGGGCAGGCCACATAGTTCGCCTGCCAGACACGAGACTCCCAAAGCAAGCGCTCTACTCGGAGCTCCTTCACAGCAAATGAGCCAAAGGTGGGCAGAGGAAACGTTACAAGGACACCCTCGAAGCCTCCCTGATAAAGTGCAACATCCCCACTGACACCTGGGAGTCCCTGGCCAAAGACCACCCTAAGTGGAGGAAGTGCATCCGGGAGGGCGCTGAGCACCTCGAGTCTCGTCAACGAGAGCATGCAGAAACCAAGCGCAGGCAGCGGAAGGAGCGTGCGGCAAACCAGTCCCACCCATCCTTTCCTCCAACCACTGTCTGTCCCACCTGTGGTTCTCGTATTGGACTGTACAGCCACCTAAGAACTCATGCTTAGAGTGGAAGCAAGTCTTCCTTGATTCCGAGGGCCTGCCTATGATGATGATGATGGTTAGGATTTGGAATGCACTGCCTGATAGAGTCAGGGTTTATCATCTCACCCATCCGAGCCCTTCCGACAGTTCAGCACTCCCTCCCTACTGCGCCGGAGAGTCAGCCTAGATTATGTACTTGCATCACGTATAAAATTCTGACAGACCTTGACGGGGTAGATGCAGGGAGGATGTTTCCCCTGACTGGGAAATCTAGAACCAGAGGTCACAGTCTCGGAGTAAGCACTGAAATGAGGAGAAACGTCTTCACTCAGAGGGTGGTGAATCTTTGGAATTCTCTACCCCAGAGGGCTGTGGAGGCTCGGTCATTGAGTATATTCAAGGCTGAGATCGATAGATTTTTGGACTCTTGGGGAATCGAGGGATATGGGAATCGGGCGGGGCAGTGGAGTTGAGGTCAAAGATCAGCCATGATCTTATTGAATGGCGGAGCAGGCTCGAGGGGCCAAATGGCCGATTCCTGCTCCTAATTCTTACGTTCTTATGAATCTGCTCAACCTTCTGACCCAAGAGGCGAGTGTGCTGCTAGTTGAGCCAAGGCTGACATTTAAGAAAGGACCAATGCCTCCAGCAGAGGAGGAGGTTGAGAAAATAGGTTGGGGATGGAAAAAAGTGAAAGAAAATACAAGTTTAAATAAAAGGAGGTTTGTCTTTTTTTTTAGGTGCAGCTAATCAGAAAGGAACGGTGATGGGGATTCTTCGCAGCCTGGGAGCTCTGGCTCGAGCTTTGGGACCAATCATGGCAGCTACTGGTGAGAAACTATACAAATGCATTTGTAAAGATTAAAGAGTGGGGGGGGGGGGTGTGGGGCTAACTGGATTGCTCAAAAGAGCCGGCGCAGACTCGATGGGCTGAATGGCCTCCTTCTGTGCTGTACGATTCTAGGATTATTAAAGGTTAAGAACTGGAGTGAAATTCCTGCTGAAAGCTTTTAGCGAATGTCAGTGCAAATCCAGAATGGGATTTCATTAACATAATCGGACGGGTAGTTTTAGCTCCAGTCTGCAGTTAAGGCAGTTTAATTGGGTTGAGGTCTAATTGATCTAAGAGGGTCAAGGGGCCAGAATAGTCTGCTCCTGTTGGATTTATATAGCGCCTTTAATGTCATAAAATTGTCCCAAGGCGCTTCACAGAAGCATTATCAAACAAAATTTGACAGCGAACCACATAAGGAGATATTAGGGCGATGACCAAAAGCTTGGTCAGAGGTAGGTTTTAAGGAGTGTCTTAGGGTGGAGAGAGAGAGAGGGCGGAGGAGAGGTTTATGGAGGGAATTCCAGAACTCTCAGGGCCGAGGCAGCTCCAGGCACGGCGACGGTTAAAATCGGGGATACTCATGAGGCCAGAATTGTTCCTATGTACTCTTTATAATTGATATATTTGACCTCTTTTATAAGGGATTAATTGTTTTCAAGGTGGTAATTTTACAAGCACTGTGGGGGCCGGATTTTTGGCTTTCAGCTTTTTTCGGGGAATCGGTAGCGATGTGAAAATTAACGTTTACGTTGCGCTACTGTTTTTAAGCTGAACTCTTGGGTTTGACGTCTCAGTTAGGGGGCATTGCACGAGGATTCGTGCCGCAAAAACATGAGATTCGCCAAATTTAGTACGGGGCTGGGAGCGCTGCGAGAGAGGCCTTGGGAGGGGGGAGAAAAATAACATTGCAAAAAACATTCCTAAAACATTCACAAAACCCTTAGCTGGCGAATCGTCGAAAAATAATTGACCATTTTTTGCAGGTTTTCATACAGATTTGACCTGTCGCTATTCTGGGCGTGGCGTACAGGTCGGGACAGTGCCGAAAGTCCGCGCACTTCTTCCCGGCAGTACTTGGGAGCACTGCCGCAAACAGGAACCCGAGGATCCCGCCCAGGCTTTGCGACTGGATTTTCACCGCGGAGAGTCAAATCGCGGCGAAAACCTCTCGCAAATCCAGCCCTATGATTTATTTTAATTATTTTACTTTCTTGCTTGGAGAAATAAAATAAAATCGATTAGTGAAAAAGACATAAATATGATCACATTTGCAGTGTTGGTTGACCGAAGAAATTCCAATTTGCAGCCTTTAATATTATACAAGCTGCACAAATGTTAACCAAGTGTAAAATCAAGTACATATCTCCCCAACCCCTGCAACTCCCAAAGGCAGTCACGAGAGTTGCAATAGCAACAACTTACAATTCTTATGTCTTGCCTTTAACGTCGATGTCCAAAGGCATTTCGCAGGAACGTTATCAAACAATATTTGAAACCGAGCCACTCAAGGAGATATTAGGACAGAGGTTGGCCAAAGAGGAAGGTGTTAAGGAGCATCTTAAAGGAGGAAAGGTTTAGGGAGGGAATTCCAGAGCTAAAAATTTCAGCCTCGGCAGCTGGTGGGGCGATTGAAATGGGGGATACGCAAGAGGCCAGAATTGGAGGAGTTTTGTAGGTACTGTTCCCTTTAAATTTTTATTTTTGAGTGTGCAGCTCCTTCAAAATGCACCCTTTTTTTCCCTATTTAAAAGCCAGTGAGCTGGCTGTGCAGGAACTGCATAGCGCTGGGCAGCTTAAAGTTAACACTGATTGTAGGGCTGGAGGAGGTTGCAGAGATAGGGCGGGGCGAGGCCATGGGGGGGGCAGGGGGGGATTTGAAAACCAGGATTAGCGCAAGAATATTTCAAATAAAGATAAGGAACACCACTCTGAAGTTGTGATGGGGACGGCAACCGAATGTCCAGATTGTGATCTTCCTGATTAACTTGGGAGGTGTGGTGTTTGTGCGCTGCAGCTTAACCGGAGGCAAAGGTCCCGAAGAGATTGAATGGTCTTGTGTTATGCTTGCAGTTTATTGGCTGGCTGGGGCAGAGGTGTGTTTCACCGCAACAAGCACCGCCTTCCTCCTCCCACTCGCACTCCTTACAATCCCCAAAGCGAAGAAAATGGAGTGAGGACCAGAAGAAGCAAAGTGCGGCCCATGTCGACCATAAAAGGAGGACGGCACTGGATTCACTCTTGGATTAACAGCAAGCCGAGTTCAACAAAGAAGAGCTGCAACAGTAGCTGGTCATATTTACTTCATCCGGACTGTGATTATCACAGCAAATGAACGTCAGGAAAAATATGTCTTAAAAACATGTGATATTTAATGTGTAGCGTAATATTGGGAGTATGGGGAACGGTTCCATAAGAGTAAGTGACTTCACTGAATTGAATCATAAAAGGTCAAGGGTTTTTAAAATATATTTCTCCTCCTCCTCCTGGCAGGCAACTTTTGTGGGTTATTTATCCTGCCTCCCTGGGTGGGACTCTGTCACTCTTGTTTTCAGAGCGTTTATCGAAGCTTATGTTTAACCTTTTTTAAGGGTGCGTGATTTGGAAGATTAGGTGCTGGTGGGGGGTCGTACTCTAACCCTTTCTCTTTTGGCCCCATCTGTTGGCTACAGTCAATGCTACTTGAGATGAGCTTGAACCCGTCTCAGCCCAGTTGCTGCTGGGTGTGACCACGCAGCACAAACTTCCTCCCCAAGTCAGTGTTGCTCAGGGAGGTGGTGCAGTAAGTGCTGCTCTTGAGAGGTTGCAGCAGAGACATGTTGTTAACACAAAGCAGAAGGAGCTTTACTCCACATCTAATTATTGCTGTACCTAAACTGGGAGTTCTTGATGAATATTAAAAAAAAATCAAGGACAAAAAGTGGTTATTTGGGAAAATATATAACTCGCCCTCTTTATAAAAAAAATAATCCGTTCCTCTTTTCAGGATGTCTCTCCTTTTCATTGTCTCTTCTCCTTTTCAGAAAGTCTCCTCCCTCTTGTAGTTGCCTCTGGTATCACTGGCCGAGATGGGGCACTCTGCCATCGCGGGCCGAGATGGGGCACTCTGCCATCGCGGGCTGAGATGGGGAACTCTGCCATCGCGGGCTGAGATGGGGCACTCTGCCATCGCGGGCCGAGATGGGGAACTCACAGAAATCACTGCCACCTGTGCACCTTGTACTCCAAGGTTTCCACTTACTGGCATCACAATTTACTGTTGCTGTTCAATACTTGTGTCTGCTGAAGGATAATGCAGGATGTTCGAATCTGAATAACTGAACAAGCAAAGATTAAAGAAATGAGGGAAGGAATTTACCAGAAAGAGATATAAATTTACCAAATCATTGAAGTAATTTGAAGGAATCGAAAATCGCTCAGACTGTGCTTGATTTCCTTGGATGACCATAGTGATTTGGCAAAATTGTGTCTCATCCTCCTTTTGTCTTACCAAATTTCTTTCCTCGTCTTGTGGATACATTGCCTCCGAGCTGGGGTACCGTTTAATAGCTGTCCATTGTTGCCAATAATTATTCATGTGAGGAACAAACCTGGATTAATTCTTGGCTGTAGAGGTTCAGCTATTTGTACCTTCACCAGTCTCTCTCGGTGTGAGCCGTAGCTCAGTTGGTAGCAATCCTGTCTGAGTCAGAAGCCTGTGGTTTCAAACTTCACTCCAGAGACTTGATCGCATAATCTAAGTTGACACTCCAAAGCTTTACTGAGGGAGTGCTGCACTGTTATCTTTCACTCCACCATTGGTGGCCGTGCCTTCAGCTGCCTAGGCCCCAAGCTCTGGAATTCCCTCGCTCACCCTCGATCTCTCCTCCTTTAGAGCCCTCCTTAATACCTACCTCTTTGACCAAGCTTTTAGTCTCCCCTTTTTAAGTCACTCCTTCCTTGCCTTGGTGTCATTTTTTGCCTGATTGTAAAACGTCAGGGGACGTTTTCCTGTGGCTAAAGGCGCTATATAAATGCAAGTTGTTTCTTAAATCTATTAAGTTGATGGTGAAATCAATACCAAAGAAAGGTCAGGTAAAGTGCAACTGATTTGGGGGACATGACAACCTCATGCAACAAATCTGCTAAATTTCAGAGTATCACAATTTTATGAGAAAGCCCTGGAGATAGTGGTTTCCGAGTGAAAATAAACCACTTGTCCCAGTCGGGATCAATCCTAAAACCAGCAGTGCCCAGCTGAGAAATCAGCCATTACTGTATTCATATTAATTAAAATGTTCACTTGTATAATGTAGCTAGTCTATATTGCTGTATTTTGGAACCATGAACTGAAATACAAGTTGCATTGTTTTGTACACAATTTTAAATAAACTTTTACCTATTTTACTTCTGTGCACACAAGACAGCTGCCTTCACAAGAAAGCTAGAGGGAGGCCATCTGATCTCAACCATACAGAAAAAACTTAGTTCTTCCCACCCCTCTCGCCAATCACAGCATCCAAAGGTTTCTTAAATTATTTGAGTATTTGTCTCCACTTCCCTCCCTAGGAGTCCATTCCATGTGAAGAATGGCCTGCTTTCAGTCCTACATTTGTCTTTTATTCGTTTTATCCTTGTGTTTTAATCCGTGTCTTGTAACCTCTTGTTTAAGGATGTGCTTATTTGTACTGCAGAAATGGCGAACATCCTTCACCATTTGTCTATGATTGGTCCCCCTGGAGGATAAGCCACACCCTGAAGTTTCACAGTAATGTGTAACTGGAACTGCCCATCCCAAGGTCTCACTGACTTTGCAAATTGTAACTCGATCCACTCTGACTTCCTGAAGTGACAGAGGACAGAGTTCGCCAGAAGACAGCAAGGGCCAGCCAAAGTGCCTTACCCCAGTCCAAGTACATCTCTCCCCCAGCCAAAGTGCCTTAACCCAGCGCAAGTGTATCCTTTCCCCGCACCCCACCATAGATGAGGCAGACATTGTGTACGGATTGTTAACAGGTTTATTGGGTATGATGTGAATAGTGACAGTGTCGTGACTTCTGGATATCATCCACTCCAACGATGTCCCCTGTAGGGGGTTTGAAGAACGTGATCGTCTTCTTCCCTCCCCATCCCCCAGCCTCTCTTCCCCCACCAACCTCTCTCTCTTCCCCCTTCCCCCAACCTCCACTCTTCCCCCCCCTTCCCCCACCAACCTCTCTCTTCCCCCAACCTCCACTCTCCCCCCCCCCCTTCCCCCACCAACCTCTCTTTCTCCCCCCCCCACCCCAGCTCCTCTCTCCCCCCAGCCCCTCTCTTGCTTCCCCCCCCACCTCTCTCCCCAGCCCCCCCTTCTCTCTTGGCCTCTTGTTCGAGGGCCCACACCGGCCGGGGGTGGGGGGTAAAGAGAATCGGAGCTGGCTGCTCTCAGGCCCAGGCCAACCGGCAAGGGGGAGGGGGTTAGGGGGGGAAAGAGAGTCAGAACCTCAGGTCCTGCTTCTTGGCACCACGTGCATGGAATGATTTGGGCCGGGGGTTGGGGCTTGTCGCCTGTCTATCAAAAAAGTGCAGTACGGGCAGGCAGGGCTTGACAGACACCTGTCCAAAAAAAGCAGTACAAATAGTTACATCGCTTGTTTAACCCATGTCCCCCCTGTTCTGTGTTCCTGTCTCATGTCAACCTGGGTCCCCATCTTGTGGCTTCTTGTTTCAACCTGTGTCCCCCTCTCCTTGTCCCATGTCCTCTTGTTTTAACCATAATTAAAAACAGGAATGAATCACAGGCCAGTCAGCGGCCATTCAAACTATGTGTCTCTCGCAGATGCTGATCTTCTTGCTGTGCTTTAGTGGATTTTCTGTTAATTTCAGATTTTCAGCAGTTAGGAATTTTCTCTCTATGTCTGACTTTAGTTATAAATGGAAAATCCAGGTGTTACATCATTGAATGTAGTAGCATATGCACACAGTGGCGAGGCTCCGAGTGGTGAGAAAAATGACATGCGGTGGGAGGAGAGTGATCGAGATGCTCACCGTCGGGAAATGTTGAAGACAATAGAATAAGAGGCAGGGGAAGCAACACAGCCTTGGTGGGAGCTTATCTCGTCTTCTCTGGAGAACTAGTTCAGTAACATAACCACAACACTACTTACCATCGTACTCCCTCTTCCAGCGAAGGAAGCACACCAAGGGAGGGAGGTAGTGTGCCCTCCCTTGCAGGACCACCCCCCCCCCCCCACTTGTGTTGGGAGGCTGCTTTTAGCAATTTCTTGTAAGGCCACCAACCCCGGCCTTTACCCTCAGTCGGGCCCCGACTTTCACCCTTGAGGCCAGTAAAACCTCATCTCCCTGAGCGTGCCGGCCTCAAACACATGACGTTGACGGAAGCGGCAACTTCCAGTGTAGGGAGTTCTTGCTCTGCAAAGGAAGGGGACCGCGTTGGGTCGGACCGAGGGCCCCCCCCCCCCCCTCAGAAAATACCCACGCAGGCTGTGACCTGATGTATCCAGCCTATTTTCTCCTTTGCATCCTGCCGGGGATGGACCTGAAGGCCTGAGAGTTTTCTGAGCATGGTTGTTGCCTTTACAGGTTCCTAACCAGCTTCTATTTTTAATTTCAGGTTTCTATTTTATCCCATCTCCTACAAAGCAGAAGGTTACATCCATAAGAATTAGCAGGAGTAGGCCATACAGCCCCTCGAGCATGCTCCGCCATTCAACAAGATCATGGCTGATCTTCGAGACCTCAACTCCACTTTCCTGCTCGATCCCCATATCCCTTGACTCTCTTGCAGTCCAAAAATCTATCAATCTCCGTCATGAATATATTCAATGACTGCATCCACAGCCCTCTGGCACAGAGAATTCCAAAGATTCACAGCCTCCGAGTGAAGAAATTCCTCCTCATCTCAGTCTTAAATGGCCGACCCCTTATCCTCACACTATGTCCCCTAGTTCTAGACTCTCCAGCCAGGGGAAACAACCTCTCAGCATCTACCCTGTCAATCCCACTCAGAATCTTACCTGTTTCAATTAAATCGTGCCTCATTCTTCTAAACTCCAGAGAGTAGAGGCTCAATCTCCTTATAGGACTACCCTCTCATCCCAAGGATCAACCTGGGGGTGTTTTTCCCTGAGCGAGCAGTAGCTGCTTCAAAGCAACACATGCAGAGGTGGCGGAGCAGGACACCTATGGTGTCAGCCTATGGTGAAGAGCAAGAAAGGAGACCCAGCCAGTGCCTCGAGTAAAGGAAACATTACTCTGCCGTAAGGTTTAAAGAAAGGATTTTATTTGAGGATGAAACTCAAAAATGTTACAATGAAACTTAAAAAAAAAATTAGATAATGATTCTTTTCTTCATAAAAGTAATAAATTCTTTTACTTCATGTAGTGATACAATGAATTGGAAAGACAGAATAAAAATCAAAGAGTTTACAAATCTTTTGTATAAGTGGAGGGGATAATTAAGAACTGAAATGAGAGTCAAAACTGGAATAATTAGCAGATGGCATATGGTTATTGTTTAAGTCTGGCAATTATAACTGATTAACAAAAAAGAACTTAAAATTGCTTAGTGTACAGAAGTCATAAGGGTAAAGTACAAGCAGAAAGCCAGCGATGCCATGCAGTCCTCATTACACACCTTATCTGATAATTATACTCTCTTGCCTTTTTGCTGCCATTTCCACTTCGGCCCCGCCTCAACCCACCAGCAGACTTGCTTCGAACGGGGAAGGCAACAGCTGGAGCAACACACGGAGCGTGTTGTCACATCTCCAGCTTGCTATTAAAAAGTTACAGGTACCTAAACCAGGGTTTCCCACTGGGAATGGAGGAATTTCAGCCAGAGCCTGCACAGTGCTGCCTGAAACCTCGAATGTAGGAGGTTAGCTCCGAGCGGTGTAATTTGAACACACCAATATCTCACCAGTAGATGCAGTAGGATTCCATCAACCCTTTTACAATTTTCTCAGAGTTATAAATGGTCTCTACATTTATCTGAGTGATTTGGTTCTTCAGAATCTGAGTTGGGGGGGGAGGGGGGAGGGGGGAGGGGGGGGGGCATCACAGATCCTGGGTTTGAATTACCACGGAGCAGTGTGACATTCTCACCATGCAGGTTACTGAAAAGGGTCAAGACTGTTTAGCAGAGATTGCTCCACTCCCTGTTCAATTCACTGGGGTTGGGGGGGGCACTGTTCATGTAACAAAGAATGCTGGTGACGGATTGGGTCACGCAACAGCTACACAGCACATTCCAAGCAGCTTTGACTGCTTGCTGCCTGATTAAAACCAGGCCTGAAGTGGACATTTTTCCTGGTGCACTGTTCACATTGTAGGATTTATTAGGAAAAAAAAAACATTCCTCCATTAATAACAGCGAAGGGCCCTGGCACAGGGTAAAAATGGACCGGCTCCTTTCTATCCAACTCCTCAGTTTGATTTCAAACGATTCTTAAAAGTGATACCGTAACCCTTTTGTTGTTGAATTTAGGCTGTACTTCAAAACGATATATATAAAAAACAGGACACAACATATGTGGGCCATTTCACAGAGTTTCTAGTTGAACAAGACATTCTTTAAATGCCATGCTTGCCTACATAAAGAAATCACTGCACTTCAAAGTAATTAACCTGGAGAGGTTTCTCAGAGATGCGATAGAGCACTATATAAATGCACGTCTTACTTTCGTTTTATATACGATTCCAGCATTAAAGCACGACTTTGCCATCACCTTCACCTAAACTGTATTTATTTCACTTATAGAAGAGTATGTTGTGTACTTTTTTTTGTCCTTTCAGACAGCCACACAATGTTGTTGGACTGATATGGCGAGCAAAAAGTGGGTTAACCAGAGCCCGTCAACCAGTTGGTGTCATGCTCTTGAACTAGTGGCTGGTGGATGCACACACGCAGTGCTAGCCGTGTCCAAGGTCCTGCTTAAAGGACGCAAAACTGGGAAATCCGCTGTGCAAAGATTCCCAGGATAGAACCTAGGTGCTCTCGACAGGTGCCACACCAAATACAGCAATGGGCTGCACCATTCAAATGCTTTAAAAAACATGTGTGTGTGTGTGTGTGTGTGTGTGTATAGACGAGCAAAAGGGAAACCTGCCTTAGACTGAAAAAAACTTAATATTCAGCGATACCTAGACAATTCCTTCTCATTTTATAAAGTAAGCAACTCATGATCTGTGCCAATCTACAAGCCACATGTAATAATCTTCCTTTAAACACATCCCCACACCATTTCGGCAGCGTCACAGATGGCTGGTGTTTAACAGTCATGCGCAGGATGTCTCGTACACACCTGTGGTAAATGTAGGTCGTTTACTACAATATCTGCATATTACATCAACAAAGCAATTAATTCATCATTACAATATAATCTTATTAAAAAGGCTTCCTCTGGTTTCATTATTCTAGCAACCCTAAAGTGGCAAACCATGCTGCGATTAAACACTTGCTGGGTTGCACCTACTGCACTGAAAGGATTAGCACCTCTTTTTGTTGTGTGTCAAAAATGTCCTGTTACTTTCAATACCGATCGAGCTATACTAAGACGAATCTGTGCATTCCGTTACATGGAGGTTTTTATTAAGACATAACACTAAACGATACAACCTTGTACATTCTAGAAATGATTTAGAATTGATCTGTGAAAGGAGGGCGCCGTGCCTTCCCCCTCCCCCTCCCTGGTAAAAGACCAGGCTCTTATTAGGATTCGCTTTTCTTCTTGTTCTTCTTCAGGAAGGAAGGAGTGCGGAACTTTTTCTTCTTCTTGGAAGGTGACTTGCTGGGAGACTCGTCGCTGGCTGGGTCCGCCACTTCCTCAGCCGGTGGCGTGGTTGGCACCTGCTCAGAAGGTGGTGGTGGTGGGGAGGGAACTTCTTGGAGCTCGGCCGTGCTCAGCTCGACAAGTTTCCGGCTCAGATCTTTGCTTGGGCTGTCCGACTCCTCTTTTCCAGAAGTCTGGGAGCTCAGCTGTTCCGAGGGCTCATCGGGGGCGAGTTCTGGCAGGGACTGTTGGAAAGTTGCAGCACTGTCATCCCTGCATGTCTGTTCCGCTTGCGATTCTGAAGAATGTGTAAGAGAGGACAACATTAGCAAGAGAGAGTGCAAGTTTGGGCTTGGGTTTTTACAACCACGGACTGCCCCAGCCACCCTGCTGTGAAGCACAACTTTCTTTTGCAGTCCGTGCAAGTGCACTAATACAATATCAGATCATTACCAAAAGTTGTAGCATTTTTACTTCAGCCATTCTCAACTAGTTCAAACTATTCTGTAATTATTCCCATGCTCTCCTGGCCAGCTTCCCATTTTCCACTTCATCCGTTCAAAGTTCTGTTGCCCGGCTCCTGACCCGCACCAAGTTCTGCCCACCTAACACCCTGTGCACAATGACCGACACTGGCACCCTGTCCAGCAACATCATCACTTTACATTTATCATCCTGGTGTTCAAATCACTTCATGGCCTCGCTCCTCCCTACAACCTCTCAGAACTCTGCGCACCACCCCCACCCCCCCAATTTTGGCCTCTTGTCAAACCCCCACTTCTTCCACCCCACCACTGTGTCTAGCTCTCCTCCTTTAACTCGCGCTGTACCTCTTTGAACAAGTTTTTAGTCACATCTCCTTATGTGGTGCGGTGTGAAATGTTGTTTGATTATGCTCATGTGAAGGAGCGCCTTGGGGCATTTTACTACGTTAAAGGTGCTATATAAATGCAAGTTGCTGTTCTAACCATTCTGGGCCCTGAGGCACCGACCGTGCAAAGGCTTTGCAATGGTCTGAAATTTAAACGTTCTGCATGTTCCACACCAGCGCCTATAAAATGGGATAAAATGATTGAGTTTCCACTCTAACACCTCCCCAGACGTCAGTAGTTATAGTTGCACTGATGAGGTGTATCTGTGGGGAAACATCCAGTCTCCAGTGAAATTGCCCGACACCATGGCAAGAGTGAAGTATCATCGCTTGGAGAATTGCAAGCTCAAACATTCATCCGGCCACGGCATCACGCAACACTTTAATGCACTCTCTCAGTATCAATTCTCAAATTACCCGCCGTTTCAATTCTTCTGAAAAGAATAATTCAGTCTTGGGCAAGGGAGAAAGTAATCATTTAATATCCAAAGGATATGGGAATAGTTCAGTGATTTGTCAGCCTGCTGATGCGAACTATAACCATAACAGCCGTCTAATGATCAGTGATCCTCATCAATAGTAATCCTCCCCCCTCCAAAAATCACATTGTTGAAAAGAATTAAGTTCAGTTTGCGTTTGGCTCGGGACATTTTTTGTTGAGCAGTGAATAGGAGGTCATCTGGCATTGTGCCCAGCGTGACTCTTGACATTAGCCTATGAGGTGGTCCCAAATCAAGTGGCATGAACCTCATTGTGTAACAAATAAAAGCTGCACAACCAAAGCTCTTCCCCATGACCTTTAAAGTGCACGGTGCTCTGAGCACTGAGCTTATGTTCCCCATCGCGATAGAAGACCTTTCACTTATCAGTCCCTTTCTTTAGAGAGCTGAGCCATCCATGGAAGGCCCAAGAAGAACAGCACAAGATTAGAGAGGCTATTTGGCATAGAAACAGGCCACTTGGCCCAACTAGCCAATGCCGGCGTTTATGCTTCACTCGAGCCTCCTCCCGTCTTTCCTCATCTAAATCTATCAGCATAACCCTTTATTCCCTTCGCCCTCATATGCTTGTCTAGCCTCCCCTTAAATGCATCGATACTATTCGCTTCAACCACTCTCTGTGGTAGCGAGTTCCACATTCTCACCACTCTCTGGTTAAAGAAGTTTCTTCTGAATTCCTTTTTGGATTTCTTGTGACTATCTTATTTTGATGGCCTTTAGTTCTGCTCTTCCCCATAAGTGGAAACATTCTGTATCCTCTATCAAAATCTTTCATAATTTTCAAGATCTCTATTGGGTCACCCCTCAGCTTTCGATATCATCCTTGTAAATCTTCTCTCCGGTGCGTCTATATCCTTTTTATAATATGTAGGTAGTACTTGAAGTGTGGTCTAACCAAGGTTCGATACAAGTTTAGCATAACTTCTCTACTTTTCAATTCCATACATGTAGAAATAAACACGAATGTTTGATTTCCTTTTTTTAATGGCCTTGCTAACCTGTGTCACAACTTTAAATGATTTATGTATTTGTACTTCAAGATCCCTTTGTTTCTCTACCCCACCCAGACTCTCATCCTCCAAGTAATAAGTGACCTCCCGATTCTTCCTACCAAAATGTAATACCTCACATTTATCTGTGTTGAACTTCATTTGCCAATTAGATGCCCATTCTGGAAGTTTATTAATATCCTCCTGTAATTTGTTGCAGTTCTCTTCAGTATTGACTATTGCCCCCTTGTACTAGAGTAGAGGACTAGCCTGCAAGGAAGTGCTCAAGGTTCTCAGAACCTCAGAAATTTGATCCGATCTAGTTCCAGCAGATGTACAGACCCAAGTATATTGTTTCCTTTAGCATAAATATTCTAAACAAACTGGATCATAATTTTTCAGGTTGGAAGTTGAATCTCTCATTCCGTTAAGTGATAATTGAGACTAGTAAAATGATCCTATCTTGGACACACACCCTTCGAAAAGCTCAAGCCAATATTTTATATTGGTTGTTTATAATGTCCACATTGCACAGTATTCCAAGTGTGCAATCATACTTGGGAATACTGTGCACAGATCCAAGAACGTAAGAAATAGGAGCAGTAGACCACTTGGCCCCTCGAGCCTGCTCCACCATTCAATAAGAACATGGCGGATCTGATCTTGGCCTCAACTCCACTTCCCTGCCTGCTCCTCATAACCCTCGACTCCCTTATCATTCAAAAATCTTAAATATATTCAATGACCCAGCCTCCACAGCTCTCTGGGGTAGAGAATTCCATAGATTTACAACCCTCAGAGAAGAAATTCATCTTCATTTCTGTTTTAAGCGGGCAACCCCTTATTCTGAAACTATGGCCTCTAGTTCTAGATTCCCCCTTGATGGGAAACATCCTCTCTGCATCTACCCTGTTAAGCCCCCTCAGAATCTTGTGTTTCAAGAAGATCATCTCTCATTCTTCTAAACTGTCTTCATAAGACAACCCCTTCATCTCAGGAATCAACCTAGTGAACCTTCTCTGAACTATCTCCAATTCAAGTATATCCCTCCTTAAATAAGGAGAGCAAAACTGTACACAGTACTCCAGGTGTGGTCTCACCAATGCCCTGTACAGTTGTAACAAGACTTCCCTACTTTTATACTCCATCCCCCTTTCAATAAAGGCCAACATTCCATTTGCCTTCCTAGTTACTTGCTGTACCTGCATACTAACTTTGTGTTTCATGTACAAGGACCCCCCAATCCCTCTGTACCACAGCATTTTCTAGTCTCTCTCCATTTAAATAATTATTTGCTTTTTTACTCTTCCTACCAAAGTGGATAACCTCACATTTTCCCACATTATACACCATCTGCCAATTTTTTGCTCACTCACTTAACCTATCTATATCTCTTTGCAGATTCTGCGTGTCCTCTTCACTCTCCTTGCTTTCCTGCCCATCTTTGTATCAGCAGCAAATTTGGCTACATTACACTCGATCCCTTCATCCAAGTCATTACTATAGATTGTAAATAGTTGAGGCCCCAGCACTAATCCCTGCATCCCACTGGTTACAATTTGTCAATCTGAAAATGATCCATTTATCCCGACTCTCTGTTTTCTGTTAGTTAGTCAATCCTCTATCCATGCTAATATATTACCCACAATCCCGTGAGCTCTTATCTTGTGCAGTAACCGTTTATGTGGCACTTTATCGAATGCCTTCTGGAAATCCAAATATACCACATTTACTGGTTCCTCTTTATTCACCCTGCTCGTTACATCCTCAAAAGAATTCCAGCAAATTTGTCAAACATGATTTCCCCTTCATGAAACCATGCTGACTCTGCTTGATTGCATTATGATTTTCTAAATGTCCTGCTACTACTTCTTTAATAATGGACTCCAACATTTTCCCAATGAAAGATGTTAGGCGAACTGGTCTAATTTCTTACTTTCTGTCTCCCTCCTTTCTTGAATAGCGTCGTGATATTTGCAGTTTTCCAATCAGTTGGGACTGCTCCAGAATCCAGGGATTTTTGGTAAATTATAACCAAAGCATCCACTAACTGCAGCCATTTCTTTTGAGACCCTAGGATGCAGGCTATCAGGTCTAGTGGATTTGTCCACCTTTAGTCCCATTAGTTTGCCTAGTACTTTTTGATTGATTGATTGATTGATTGAAGTCTCTCTCCCTCCACCCCCCCCCCTCTCCCACCCATTCTCAATAGCCCCTTGATTATCAATTACTGGGATGCTTTTAGTGTCTTCTACCGTGAAGACCGATACAAAATATTTGTTCAAAGTCTCTGCCATCTGTCTTCCATTATTAATTCACCAGTCTCATCCTCTCAGGGACCAACGTTTACTTTAGCTATGCTCTTCCTTTTTATATACCTGTATAAGCTCTTACTGTCTGTTTATATTTCTTGCTCGTTTACTCTCTCAATCTATTTTTTCTCTTTTTTTAAGTCATCCTTTGCTGGTTTCTAAAAATTTCCCAATCCTCTGGCCTACCACGAATCTTCATAACATTGTATGCCTTTGTTGTCAATTTGATATCATCCTCAACTTCCTTAGTTCTGGTCTCTATATTACAAAAAGGATATACAGGCACTGGAGAAGGTACAAAAAAGATTTACAAGGATGATACCAGAGCTGAGAGGTTACACCCATCAGGAAAAATTGAACTAGTTGGGGCTCTTTTCTCTAGAAAAAAAGAGAACACCGAGAGGCGACCTGACAGAGGTTTTTAAGATTATGAGAGGGTTCGATAGGGTAGACATAGAGAAGATGTTTCTACTTGTGGGCGAGACCAAAACTAGGGTCCAGAAATACAAGGTAGTCACTAATAAATCCAATAGGGCATTCAGGAGAGTGGTTTGAATGTGGAACTTGCTACCACGGGGAGTAGTTAAGGTGAAAATGATAAATGCATTAAATTTTTTAAAAGATCAGTTCCCAGAGACTCATGATGAATGCAATGAACTACTGAGGGAGTGCTGCACTGTCAGAGGTGCCGTATTTTGAATGAGACTTTAAACTGAGGACCGTCTGCCCTCTCGGTTGGACGTAAAAGACCCTGCAGCACTATTTCGAAGAGGAGTAGGGCAATTGTCCCTGGTGTCCTGACCAATATTTATCCCTCAACCAACATCATTCAAAAAAGATTTGGTCATTATCTTATTGTCGTTTGTGGGATTGTGCTATGCTATGCTGTGCACAAATTGGCCGCCGCGCTTCCTACATTACAGGAGTGATCACACTGCAAAGAGTACTTCATTGCCTATACAGCCTGAGCTCATAAAAGCAACTCTTTAACTTATTCTCTTCTGTGTGTACAACATCACATTGGGACTGGGTTCAAAGTCAGCCTAGATGAATGGGAGAATAGGGGATTTTTATATATATATTTTTATATTTTTTTATATAAAAATATAAAAAAAATATATATATTAAATATAATTTTCTTCACCACTAAAATACCCTGTAAAGAATTTAATTAATATACTTTCCACAAGTGTAATTTGGCTTAGTCATTGGAAGGAACAGGGCTAAAAATCAATCTCCCATGCACTAAAAGCAGCATCGGAGAATCTTTATGGTAATTTCAACCCATTGTCTGGTATGGTGCCACATTTCTTGAAAGCCGCTGGCTTTAATTATATTAAGACGGATACAGGCGAGATAGCTCACCCACCCACAACAAACCAGTGTCCCCAAACAGCAAGCAGTTAGTTCTTAAACACACTGCACGTTTTTGCCATCCTGTGTGGTTGTTACTCTTTTGTGTGAAGAATCTGCTGACGTCAGTTCTGAATTTGCCTTCCACTGTGGAATGTCTACTGGCTCAGATTACATGCCCCTACTTCTTTCTCCTGTCTCCCCATCCATCCGCTAGCACAATGCCATCATTGCAAAGCATTCGAACCTCAGAGCTTGTCCAATAGGCTTTCTTCACAACTCTGCTCATTGTGAATCTCTACATTTTCTCACAGTAAAAGATATCAAGCTTTGCTCTAGCCTGAGGCAAGGACAAAGGAAAAATTATCGGAGGAGCAGCTTTGGCATAGAGCAGTGGCGAGCTCAGAGTACCATAATCAAGGGAAATTCTTGCTCGAGTTACCTCTTTTCACACAAATGACTAAAGTTCAATTACTGCACTTTTAATTAATACTAGTCTAGTGAATAACCTTCCTCTGCCCACTATTTTAAGAGAGTTAATAAACCATTCATTTTAAATGGGTTAGCTCCTATTAAAATAAGGGACAAAGTAATATCAATTGAACACATTAGGCATTTGATGGCAAACATTGGCAAGTAACTTCTAGGCTGTATGTATTTAGGGCTTATAGCAGTAAACTTTAAGAAGCCATCGCTTGAACGGTAAACAGGTTAGAGAGCTTTGTGGCCATTTCTTAAAACCTGATGTAGTTAGTTACTTGTACACATTAAAAAGAGTTAGGCATTTTGAGCAGTATTTTGTTCATATTCCTGAAATTTTGCGTACTATATTTTTGAAGTAGACATGTAAAATTATATTGGGGAAAGAAATTGAGCTCGAATCGCTGAAACATAGTAAAATACTCAGCATCTCAATGCATATACCATAGAACAGACTTACTGAACACCAAGTAGGGCATTAATCACTTTCATCCTTCGCAGCACGCGCAATTCAAAAGTGTGTCGAGGATTTAAAATTAACCAACGTTAACACATTCCCTGGAAAGGTATATGCTCATTGTCAGAATACAAGACGTCGAGATAAAATGAAAACTGGAAACTTATCTGTTAGCCGGAGAGATGTGCACTCTCTTACCAAACATAAAAGAGAATGTGCTGGTCCTTGTGAGAAAACAGCAGCATTTTTCGAGGGTGAAGTAGAACAGATTTCTAAAAATTTCAGGAAGGTGTCTGCAGCTTAATGGAGCCTATTAACCAGGAGGAAATGGAAGCGGAAACAGGAATGCGAAAGCTGGAAGCCATGCACGTAAGTCTCGCAGGGTTAACTGAAGCAGCTCTGTACATGAATGCACAATACTTACTATGGTAACAGGTACTCTTTAGCACATCCAGCTCCTGTTTGTAATGCAGCCACAGGAAGGCGGGTGGAGGGGAAAAAAGCACAAGAAGAAAAATCTATGCATTCATAACAGCCGTTTGTGTTAAACAAAAAAACAGAACAGAATATACAATTCTTACAGAACAGAGAAATCAGATGAGATCAGTGAATGGAAAAATTACACAGGACAGTGATTCTAACATGGCAGAAAGTACACGGATACATAAATCAGATTACACCATTTCACATAAGCATTACAGGAATCAACTACTGTCAACACCGAGTGTAATTCTAACTGTGGCCCAGAAAAATGTAAAGCACTTTTATTCTGTCCAAAACCCAGGTTGGATCTTTAATTAAATTAATATGTCTATATATTTTGATTTAAAACATACACTCTTTACTATAGATCAAACTGGGGCCAAGAGAGGATTTTTAAAAAATTACCCTTTTCCTAAATCTTTAAGATTAGCCTGCAAAAGACTGTTGCTCAACACCCTTTATAAAAAATGCATGGCGAGAGATGGCCCTTGAGGCCAGTTCCGTCCACATCCCACATACATACGATCCACTCGATAAGGGGAGACTAATCCACCTAATTATCTGACAGACAGTTCGACACAAATACTTCCCCATTGATGCGAAGGAAATTGAGAGTTAGAGATATTAATAGCATTGCTTAATTTCTTCCCCCCCCGCCATGACATGAGAGAAAAGAACTTGCGGGTTCCTTAAAGTAGGAAACTATAGGTGCTGATACGAGTTTAAGGTTGAATAATCATCCACAGACTCAGGTGGAGTTGGCCCGATGGTCTGAAATGGCCTTTTCTCACACCCAGTTGCTCTCGTGTCTCTCAATTTGGCTCAGCTGGTTGCATTCTGGTTTCTGGGTTGAACCCCACACCAGGACTACTGCCACTCATGTGCAGTACAGAGGGAGTGCTGCATTATTAGGGGTGTACCCTATGGAAGAGACATTAAAGGAAGGTTCTGCCTGCCGGTTTCAGTGGGTCAGTTGAACATTAAACTGCAATTATTGAATGGAGCAGAGTGTTCTTCTATGTGCCAACATTCCTCCCTCAATCAGTACCGTCAGTACCGCCCCAAAAAATTACTTTTCATTCGAATTGTTGTTTGTGGGAAGTTATTTATGGAGAATGGCTGCTTTGTTTGTCTACATAACAGGAATTTCTAGATAAAACAAGACCAAGGTCTAGCTGGTACGTCTTTTATGATACAACGATAATGGAGTTGTTTACTAATTATAGCAATCAAATCCTGCAGAAGATGGTCAGTGGACGTTTGCACAGTTTCTCCGGGAGTTCTGTCAATCTTACAGTAGGACATTGGAGAAATCCCGACATTTCGGTTGCATTTGGAAAAGTAGGTTCAGTCCACATCTAAAAATCTAAGCTGACACTCCAGTGCAGTGCTGAGGGAGTGCTGCACTGTCGAAGGTGATCTTATCAAAACGAATAAGATTATGAGGGGGCTTGACAAGGTGGATGCAGAGAGGATGTTTCCACTGATGGGGAAGACTAGAACTAGAGGGAATGATCTTAGAATAAGGAACCACCCATTTAAAACAGAGATTTAAAACAGATGGAGAAATTTCTTCTCTTGGAGGGTTGTAAATCTGTGGAATTTGCTGCCTCGGAGAGCTGTGGAAGCTGGGACATTAAATAAATTTAAGACAAATAGACAGTTTCTTGAGCGATAAGGAGTTATGGGGAGCAGGCAGGGAAGTGGAGCTGAGTCCATGATCAGATCAGTCATGATCTTATTAAATGGCAGAGCAGGCTCGAGGGGCCGTATGGCCTACACCTGCTCCTATTTCTTATGTTCTTATGAAGGTGTCGTCTTTCAGATGAGACGTTAAACCGAGGTCACGTCTGCTCTCTCAGGTGGGTGTAAAAATCCCATGGCACTATTTCGAAGAAGAGCAGGGGAATTATCCCCCGGTGTCCTGGGGCCAATATTTATCCCTCAATCAACATCACTAAAACAGATGATCTAGTCATTATCACGTTGCTGTTTGAGAGAGTTTGCTGTGCACAAATTGACTGCTGCGTTTCCTACATTACAATAGTGACGACACTTCAACAAGTACTTCATTAGATGTAAAGTGCTTTGAGATGTCCGGTGGTCATGAAAGGCGCTATATAAATGCAAGTCGGCGTCTTTTATCAATGAGTCGACAACAGATCCAGACATGAGGTGAGGAAAAGCCCCAGTGGTGGAGAGCTCTGGGAACCAGAGGCACAGTCACCTGCTCCTCCCAAGCACGCCATGTCAAACTAACAAAATCACTAAACTACAAAAACCCCTGTAACTTAGTGTGTAAAACGGAGATGTCTGATCCCATAGTAAGGCATTATATAAATATATACATTCCTTTTGTTTTTGACTCCGATTAAGCAAAGCTGCAGACAATTCATCTACCCTTATATCGCCATTGTTTTATATCATCCTGCCCTCTTTGCCCAGCAGCATAGGGTCTCTTGTATCCCGGGGAGCAGTTGATCACCTCTGGAACCTAAATCCCATTCCTAACCACATATTTATCCAGCTATGTTCCCCCTGCCCCCGCCCTCCCCACCCTCCCTAAAAAAGTCAATCTCAGTCTCAACTGCCTTTGCTGGGCTAAAGATTCTGACAGAGAGGTGTAATCTAATAGCAGCAATGAACAAGAGGGTGTGCATTATTATACTCTTCACACTTTAGATGCTTATATTTTGGGACTGTACTTTGATTATTTCAATCAGCAATACTCAAAAGTGACAACACCTCACAATTAATTGT
Organism: Pristiophorus japonicus; assembly: GCF_044704955.1. Lineage (NCBI taxonomy): Eukaryota > Metazoa > Chordata > Chondrichthyes > Pristiophoridae > Pristiophorus > Pristiophorus japonicus. The sequence continues at coordinate 16,020,228 of NC_091977.1, read as the reverse complement.
TAAGTCAAAGCATGTCACTGATCCTGAAGCTACATCTGCCAGTTAGCAGGTGAAATGTCTACAGGAATTTAATTATCTGCCAATTTTAGAACCAGCTCCACAGCTGCCTTTATCAGTTTCCTGCTATTCCCCAAATAAATAGTGATTTTATGCACACTTTCATGTACATTATTGCTCAATTAAAAGACAAAGCAGACAGTTTCTTGAATAGTTACACACACACACACAAATAACTTCATCAAAATCCACAATCACAAACCATCATGCTTTACAGCTACACAACCTTAACTGCTCGGTGCATCTTACCATCATCTAATTTTGTGGGAGTGCTGGGGGGAGTGCGGGTAGGGGTGTGGTCTGTGGGACTCTGTTGGTCGTTCACTTTTAACTCCTCTGACTGGGGCTCTGAAAGCTCTGAGAGCAAGAGGGAAGGAAACAAGATAAAAAAAAAAAGTTTACATTCAGTACAATTGGTCAACCCTTTGAAGAATTTTCTGCACCATGGTTGCAGACAAGGAGATGATAAGAGTTTCTTGTTGTTGACAGCCTCCGCTATAGACAGGCGCACGGTCCTTGCTGTCCTCTTAATTCTCAGTTAGATCTTGGACAGCAGCAGAATCTCGGTTATCCACCATGGTGGACAGCAGCCCGGTGGATAAACGAGATTCCCCCTCCTCAATAGCACCCTCCTCTGTTGTTCTGGTACTCCCGGCAAGGTTAGCTGGCACAGGAATAAATTAAATGAAGGCTTAAAGCTTTCCCCAAGTGCCAATCTGCAACTTGCTCGACTGGAGAGATACTCAAAAAAATACTTTGCACCCTTTCCCCCAAACCAGAGGTGAGTGTTAAAGGTAGCGCGTGTGCTCATCTGCAGTTAGCAGTCTCCACGATGCTTACCTTAGTAGAGCTGCCAACATTAGGATCAGGAGACTGCACCAGGTGACGTTACATTTGACAATCTCACCAGCAAGATTTAACAGGTGGGCTCTAGCGATTTTTGGAGTTTTCAGCTCTGCGCGAATATTCAATTAACAAAGTGATGTGGTTGGAAAAAGCCTACTTTATCAAGTCATAGTAGACGTCACAGGAGCATTCTCGATCCTTCTGCAAGTTATTACAGGCATGTAAACTAGCCAGCACAAGCATACCCAAAACAATGTCACATAAAACACTCCAACCAAGCCAAATCGACAACTTGCTTTGGCCTTGCTGTAAACCCTTACCTGAAAAACACATGAAAATCACAACAGCATTTTGAAGATTAATGTCACCACCACTTTTTTTTCCCTAAAATCTACTGCATGCAGAGAAAGGCAGGAGGTGAGAATCATTTCAAGGGTCCAAGGAAACCAAGAGTGCTCAGGGATTGTTATATTCTCAAATTGAGACAAGAATTTCAGTTGTCTAGCCGCACAAAGCAAGAGGAAACCCAGGCCCGTAAAGAACAAACTCACATCACCACTGAGCAACCAGACATTACACAGCAACTGATCAAGAGAATGGAGAGACAGATGTCAGTGACAGTGAAGATTCAGCACGTCAAGGGACAAAGATAAATCAAGTTGAGGAACCCAATGTTTTTGATTAGAGAGAGTTGCGTTTCCTCATTCAAAAAGACTGGGTCTTACCCCGCTGGCCAATACCTGAAGGGTCAGATGACGAAATCTGGTCACCAGAAGTGGTAAGTGCCCTGACAACGGCACTGTGTAGCTGGCTGTGTAGAGATTCTTCTCTATCCACATGTTCTGGGCTGGATTGCTCAGACACCTGGCCTACACTGTAGGGAGGTTCCCGACCAGAGATCTGCTCCTGACTGTAATGAGACTCAGCCTCTGTTGCGCTTCCTTGGCTGGTGTGAGATTGTGTTTCAGTTGCGTTATCTTGGTTATGTACAGATTCATACATGGAGGGCTGACTTTGGCTTTGAACAACTTCCGTAATAGTCACTTGCTCCAGGACACGGTGCATTTGCGGTATAACTGCCACGCCATCTGGTTTGCCATCAGGGCATTCCTGGTGCGCTCGAGTGAACTCAATTTTCGCCGAGACCTCACCAATGTGAGCTGTAGCATTCTCAGCTAGATAAGACAACAGGTTCATGCAAATAAAGCTTTGCCAAATAGGAAGTACACCACTAACTTTACAGATCATATACATGGTTATTAAAAGTATAATGGATCCTTCTCAATCTATTTTTACTGGAGTTCATGTCTGTGGTTAACAGATCTCTTGATTTTTTACAATGACAACCAAAAGGTTAGTTTTATAACTAACTATTGCTACATCACTTAACGTTCCTTTGGTTGGTTCAAAGAACTTCATATATCACCTCCTCCCCACCTCCTGCCAATCAAAATCAATAAATAAGGGGGTGATGGCTAAATATTAGAAACTGTGTTTTGTTATGGAATGGGATTAGCACCATGGTTTCATTTCAACTTGGAACCACGTTGATAGTAATACCTTACAATAAGCACAGACCAATGTGAAAGCAAGAACACTACATTCACACAGACACAAAACTTATTAATTTGGATGGACGGATAGATAGATTAATTGAAACTACTGGGACTTGAGATTTATTAACTAGTTCAACCATGAGCTGGGATTCTCCCCAAACAGATCCACTACATTTATCTATTTTAATCTCACTACCATGCCTGGTGTAATTTATATTGTATATACTGAAAATGAAAGGTGGGTTGCAACATTCCATGCAGTACCTGTTATGCAGGTAGTTTGTGTTGTGATCTCATGGTTAAAGTGGGTGTAACATTACAGGTTTTAAAAACACATGCAATAATGAACAGTCCATGAGAGCCAAATGCTTTTCATATCCCAGCCATCAGATGGTTCTACACCAAAGTTACAACTGGACGTTAAAAGTGATCAAACTTGGGTACATTTCCGTTTATGATCAACTGCTTACCAGAATGATGTTATTGTCATGTTTTGCCAGGACAGTGTTTGAATGTCTTTGCCCCTAACTTTTCCCTCCCTCAAAATAGAGAGAGGTCACAGAAAACCATCTCAAGGCCCACAAACCTCCTGCAATGAGAAAAAGATCAGGGAGCAATCGGCAAGACACCTCCCTTCCCCCAACTGAGAGAAATTGGGGTCCCTGGAAGGTTAAGAATGCCCTCCGTCTCCCCATCATTGGGATTTTTTCCCAGCCCTGGCAAATGCAAGGGTAGCTTACACTCTCTCCCCATCCCCTACTGATGTCGTTTCCCTGCCTTTTCTTCCCAACCTTCTCACCACCTTCCTACATTCTCCTGCTTCTCATTTTCCTCAATAATTCCCAAATTACATAGATTTAATATCTGATAATGCAGAAACCTTGTTAAACCGCCAATTTTACTTTTCAATTGTTTGGGCAAACATATTTCTCAAAAACAAATTACACGTAACCCAGTAATGTTAACGTGCTGTAGCACTTTAATAAATCTTATCCACTTCATTTCTTTTCTCTTCTTTCTTGCCAGCACACATCTAACCTATAATTACTACCATCAAAAAGATCAAGACTGTGTAAAAATGTTTCGAAAACAGTACTTAAAAAAAGTGCAATGGCACAAGAATCTTTTGACAATTCAGTTAATTAATGCAGGGTGTATCTGTGCCATACAAACCGGGAAAGTCCCAGATTAGACCTTGGAGTTCTCTCCTGGCACGGCTACGACAATTAGCCTGAGCACCCTTGCTTAAGGAGGGAAAATCCACCATGGTTCCTGCTCCTGATTGGCAGTCAGCATCCTGTACTGGAAGATGCCCACATATGGACATTAGACGAGGACAGGATCAGGTGTGACAGTGATGTCCACGGCAGTCAAATGGCTTGACATTCTTGATGAGTTCCAGTGAACCCACTGATTGGCTTGGCTTGCTCATGAAGAATGCTTACTTGGAAGACATACTGGAGGCCACCTAGTGCCCAAAAATCCACACCCAGGAAGGAATAAATGTCCCCAGGGGAGGAGGGAAAGCACAGGGGAAGCACAAAGAAAAAAATTCAGTCTTGCGAAACAGACAGCTGAAATACAGCAGGTGAACAGCTCCATTCAGTCCACAAGTATGCCTGTTGCTTCCCACTTTAATTCTCCATCCTACTATGATCTCTCTGTCCTCGGCCTCCTATGCTGTTCCAATGAAGTTCAGTGCAAGCTTGAGGCACTTTACAGCCTTCCGGCTTCTACATCGAGTTAAGCAAGTTCAGATCATAAACACTTTCTCAGACAGCAGGTAATTGTCCTCTCTCCACGTATGGTACCTGACCCGCTGAATGTTTCCAGCATTTTCCATTTATATAATAGCTGAAATGCAGAGCAGTTTGAAAATATATTCAGCGTGGTTACAGTGGGGGTATGACAGAACTGGTGCAGTTTGAGTCTTCAGCTCTTGCAACAGCTAAACAAAGGGAAAAAGTGATAATTTAAAAAAAATGTTATGGCCAAGGCTTCCGCTGGGCTAGACATTTCCTCTTCTGGACTTGCGACATCTCTGCTGTTTACGAGGAGCGGACAAATAGCTTAACTTGTTGTTGTTTACGAGAGGAGTGGCGCACAAAGGGGCCTTCATCTCAAAATTGCTTAACTGGTTAACCAGAAAACTAACTTTCAACTGAAAGTTCCAGAGGGAAGGTTTTTTTTATATGGTTCTCTCCACATTGAGGTTTTGAGGTAGCATTTCTGTGACATCAAATCAAAAACTACCTTTGGTCCACATTATGGCAACTCTGCTTGGATGAACAGTGTTATTCCGTGGCAGTGATAGCATTGACAACCAAAACCGTCCCAAACTGGTCCAAATTTCACAATTCAAAAACATTTCTTTATCTTCAACTTTTTTCCTCCTTTAGTCCAATTTAGTAAAAAAAAAAACTGGGTCTTAGCATTGGTGGCACGATCTCCCTGGTCGTTCTAAATATCTGACGTAGTGTGTGATACCGCAAGGATTGTTCCGGTTGTCGGCAGATCCATTAGCGGCATGTGTCCTCAAAGGACCTTTCCTCACACAGATTTACAAGGTCAGATGTAGCTGATGTCTTTTTAAAAACAGGAAGCAGCTGCAATTGGGACTGAATGTGTGAATGAAAATAAAAGTGTGCATTTGATGCAACAGTAAGCTGCATCTGTAAGCATGGAGTGCATTTTAATCGGATGTAGTGTACATAATTGTATTTCTCATTCAGGCTACATCACTTAGTAACAGGCTATTTTTGGATTATGGAATAAAATCAGATTTAACCGAATGTATAAATGAACCCAAAACAAGCTGAAATGAAATGACATGTTCCTCAAAACGACTGAATAATTAGGAACTTGCCTTCAGTCCCCTTCTGCTTGCGTTCAACTTCTTTGCGGTACTCATCAAGTTCACGGTCCGTCAGCTTGTTAAAGGGATTTGGTGCAGTGCTCACAATTACCCGTGGCTGGTATTCCTTCTCAATGATCGCCTTTGAGGCCGTCACCAACTCTCCCTGAATAAGCAAAACAAAACTACCATCAAATGTCTCAATGACTCTCAGAACTCAATGTAAAACAGCTGCTCAGATGACATTTATATATGAAATGTTGATTATTTGGGAGGCAACATGGGATCAATTTCAAAGCCCGGAGAGAAAATGTTGGGTCAATAAGGCACTTGGCGCACAAAGGGGCCTTCATCCCCCAAGTAGAATCAGATAGTGTATTGGTTCTCTCAATGTGGCCCGGAGGTCACCTGAAGCCTGCTTCCACTTCACCTGTGGCCTTCAGCAGAATTACAGCTTTATGTGCCTCAGTCTCCATGCATGGCCTGCCCAGCTGGGAGATATTAACCAGCCTGGGATTCAGTTCGTAATTCTCTTTCTTTTCACTCTATCAGCAAGAAATTGGTTTTTGGAACATGGTCAGCCCAACTGCCATACAAGGAATGGTATAGCCCGACAAAAGTTGAGCTAGTTAATAGAACTGATGGTCTGTTAAGATTTCCTCCCGCCCCACCCCTTATCTTCTGGGGAGGAAGTCTCTTGCCTGCACTTGGCAACCCTCCACTGAAGCATAATTGAACTCAGAAGCTCACCAGTTGGGGAGTTGCAGGCATAGCTCCATGTCTTAATACTCTGTGCATGCAGAGGTACAAGTCTCAGCCTGGGAATGGGCTTAGAGCAAAATATTGGATGGGACTGTGCCATTTTACTGAAAGTTATTGAGACCTACTGGGGCTGTGAATGCTCAGTCATTGAGTAGATTCAAGGCTGAGATAGATAGATTTTTGGACTCCAAGGAATAAGATCAGGCAGGAAAGTGGAGTTGAGGTCGAAGATCAGCTATGATATTGAATGATGGAGCAGGCTCGAGGGACCGAATGTCCTACTCCTGCACTTAATTCTTTTGTTGTTCTTCAGGCTATTTGACCTTGGAAAGCTTCACAGCTGAACCCAATCCTGCCCTCACCAAATTCGGTATAGTGCTCTGGAGCTGGTTTTTCTCGTTTCTATAGCTATGGGGTGCCAGGTTAACTGCATCACTCCAACAGCTGTTCCAGTAGCAAAAGGTTCAACAAAACGGTTTACGGCTACCTTGGAGGTGATCTTGCACCACTTCCAGTTATGTCAATCAGGTCTCTGATCTGTTGTCTCAAAATGTAGTTACACTACATACTCTGTCAATGTAATATGAATCTAGTGCTGAATTGACAAAATCTGCAGTGTAACTGACCTACAGAATAGATGGAGGTTCTTCTGTTCCTCACTGATACAAACATACACGCCAGGTAGAATTCATTGCAATAAGGTAAAGGTAAATAAATGTGTTTGTGCCCTTTTTATAATATTTTGAACTCTAGGACTGCTAACAGACCTATCAATCCTTAAATAACCTGGATATTCTGAAAACATGCAAAAAGTTACACCCTTACTGGTACTTGGGAAATATTACCTGCTAGCAAGGCCATTTCTAGACTGGATATGAACATTACTCTCAATCAACACTGAAATGGGTTTCTTAATAAAATGTCCAGTGGTTATTAGAACAAAATAAAGACTTGGATTTATATAGCGCCTTTCACAACCACCGGATGTCTCAAAGCGTTTTACAGCCAATGAAGTACTTTGAGTGTAGTCACACTTGTAGTGTAGTCACACTTGTAATGTAGGCAACACGCACAAGCAAGCTCCCACAAACAGCAATGTGATAATGACCAGATAATTTAAAAAAAAAGTTGATTGAGGGGTAAATATTGGCCAGGTCACCGGGGTGAACACCTCTGCTCTTCTTCGAAATAGTGCCACGGGATCTTTTGCGTCAAACTGAGAGCAGACGGGGCCTTGGTTTAACGTCTCATCTGAAAGACGGCACCTCGACAGTGCAGCACTCCCTCAGTACTGCACTGGAGTGTCAGCCTGGATTTTTTGTGCTCAAGTCACTGGAATGGGAGTTGAACCCACAACCTTCTGACTCAAAGGTGAGAGTGCTACCCACTGAGCCACAGCTGACAGCGTCATTAGACCTAGCATGTTAATTGAAGCAGAATACATTCCAAGCTAGAAAAGTACATTTTATTTCAATTATGGAACAAGGATATTTACTAAAACACATACAGTATATATGCCATTTCTAAGGCAGTCAAGAACATGAAGGCATGCAAACATAAATATTAAATCATTTCAACAAAAGGCAAAGTTCAACCCAATCCACGCACTAGTTCATTGTTTATTTATTTGTTTTGAACACATAAATCAGTCGTAAAATACATACATTAAATAAAATGAAAATCACAAATTCCATTCCGCACCCCCCACCAAATATTTTTTTGACCCTTGGGCTGTCTGCGGCGCTGGCAGGGTCCACATTTATTGCTCATCCCTACTGGTCCTAGAGACAACGGAGTGGCTTCATAATCCATTTCAGAGGGCAGGTTACCACATCGGTATGGGACTGGAGTCACATACAGGCCAGACCAGCAAGACTGGTTTCCTTCCCTGAAGGGCATTAATCAATCAGCTGGGCTTTTACAACACCCCGACAGCTTCATGATCACTTTTACTGGTACCAGATTTTATATTTGGAATTCAAATTCTCAAACTGCCATGGCAGTATTTGAACTCACGTTTTCTGCATTCCTCCACTTTGGTAGGAAAAATAAAATAGCAGAGTATTTTTAAAATGGTGAGAGATTAGGAAACGTTTGTGTTCAGAGGGACCTGGGTACACGAATCACTGAAAGTTAATATGCAGGTACAGCAAACAATCAGGAAAGTAAATGGTATGTTGGCCTTGCTTACAAGAGGATTTGAGTATAAGAGTAAAGATGTCTTACTGAAATTATATAGGGCCCTGGTGAGACCGCACTTGGAGTATTGGTTTTTGTCTTTTTACCGAAGGAAGAATATACTCGCCAAGGAGGGAGTACAACGAAGATTCACCAGATTCCTGGGAAGGTGGGGTGGGGTAGGCGGGAATTATATTCTCTAGAGATTAGGAGAGAGGTGATCTCATTAAAACATACAAAACTCTTACAGGACTTGACTGGCTGATGCAGGGAGGATGTCTCCCCTGACTGGGGAGTCTAGGAACAAGGGGTCACAGTTTCAGAATAAGGGGTCAGCCATTTAGGACTGAGATGGAGAAATTTCTTCACTCAGAGGGTGGTGAATCTTTGGAATTCTTTACCCCAGAAGGCTGTGGAGGCTCAGTCGTTGAGTATATTCAAGACACAGATCAATAGATTTTTGGATATTAAAGGAATCAAGGGGTATGGGGATAGTGCGGGAAAGTGGAGTTGAGTAGAAGATCAGCCATGATCTTATTGAATGGCGGAACAGGCATTTCTTAGGTTATGTTCTTATGACTAGTCCGAGACATAACCACCATGCTACCTTCCTTATGCAGGGGTATAATTCAAACAGCCCTCTGATAATGTGCCCGAGCGACTTCTTTATGGCTGCGCCAAGAGTGGGTGCCAGCATGCTCGTTGACCATGTCTTCATCCAACATTTATGCACTTTCCACTGGACAATCATTGGAAGCTGGAATCCTCATCGACTCTGACCCACAGCTCCCCCCACCCCCATCTCGCATGAGCACAGGAGTTCTTGGTTCAATCGTATTCCCTCCCTACCACCAGACATTGCCATAGACCAACTAAAACACATTTGTACCAAGACTTAGCACCAACAAAACTTAACATTAAACTGGAGGGCCACTAAAGCGAGAACATTTTGAAGAAGTTTCTCAGGTGAATGTACTGCATTGCAACCAATTACAGTTTATGACTAATCTCTAATTGATTTGTAATTTGGCTCCCAATGATGATTTCACATTTTACATAATTTATTTATTCTGAAAGCTCACTTATGGTAATCTACTGTTGCCCACAGAAGTGTTTCAGCAACTTGTGCAGCATAATTTTAATGCATTAGACATACTACCTTTTAAGGAAGTAAATATGTCTGTTTTTCATTCTTGAAATGGAAGTCTTCCCCATACATCAGGAGTGTAAGCCCAGAGGATTACAAGACCACCACCTCTGTAATAAGTGCCTGATGCTATGCAAGTACGTCACTCACATGACTCTCACTTCTCTTGCTAAATGAAAGCATTTGGAGCTCTTTTGAGAAGAGAAAGGCAAGATCATGTCATTGTTGTACAAAGAAATCCTTGTGCTAGAGATGCAGTACATCCAGTTGGGTGAATTATAGGGTATATGAAGAATGCTTCCATTCAACAAAAACAAATGAACAAATGACGAGGTTGGTTATTGGTCTTCACTGCAGTATCCATCAGATAGAAAGCAGAGTGCTTACTGAAAGTGGGGTCAGATCAGATTGTGATTCAACATAAATTTTCTTTTAAAAAAAAAAGAAGTCATAGTTAGCAGCAAGGTCGGTGAAAGTATCAAGACTGTTCCAGGTGTAAGCTCTGTAGATGGCTTTCAGGAATAATTGGTTTAAGATCGGCTCAAGATATACAACTGGTTAGTAGGCCAACCTTTCAACGATTAAATCTGTGATCAAATTCAATAGAGACTGATGAGATAAGTGGTTTCTCTCTCTGCTGCTGCGATAAGAAATCCTGTATCTGAGCAGTCTCAACATTGATCCACAGCATAAAACGACCCAAATTGTCAGCTTCAATCAGAAGCCATGAATATGGCTGGGGCAGGAAGCAACAAAATTCACAATGGTGAAGTAGGGAGGTGCACTTTTGGAGATTATGGCCACCCAGATTTGCAGACCATCTGCTTAAACCACTTGCTGCTGCTCAACAAGCACACTGGCAAGAGTTAACTTTTTAGATGGCCTTTATTTGCTCGAGTCAGAAAAGCTGAAGCCTCATCTGTTGCCTGGGTGCTGCTCAACAACCACTAGCACACAACCGACCAGCTGGATCAGCCAGTGCCACTGCCAGTCGCCGATTAAATGTAGCCAGAGCGGCCCACCCCCAACAAAGTCTTTGAATGGAAATTACATGATGAATGGTGCTATTTTTTGTTGAAATGCCCCGAACCCCAGCAACCTTCGCACCATCAGAACTCGACTGTGTTGTGAAATATGAAACCGGGTAGTGCAGCTAGCTATGACAACGAAGAACCTTGGTGCAAAAGATCTTTTCCACTCATATCATTTTTGAAGGCTGAATTCTCTATGAACACAAGAAATAGGAGCAGGAGTGGGCCATTCTGTCCTTTGAATCTGCTTTGCCATTCAATAAGATCATGGCCGATCTTCGACCTCAACTCCAGTTTCTCACCCGATCCCCCTATCCCTCGATTCCCTTAGAATCCATAATCTATTAATCGGAGTCTACACTGACCAGTCACTAACTATCTTGGAGGAGGAAAGTCACCCACAAGGCATGCACAGCTTTGCCAAAGCTCTCACATGAAGACTTGGCTGAAGCAGCTGATGAATCAACTGCATCTAGCATTGGACTTAGATGCTCAGACATCAAGGCAGCTAGCATTGGGGAAAGCTGTCCTGTGTAGATCACTTCAAACTAAAAACATACATTGTAAAGACATTGAGGAAACTCAGACTTGGTGGACAGCTAAAAGATGATAACTGGAAATAAGAAAACTGGTTTGACTGGTTGTAGAGAGGCAAAGAAACTTCTGCTGAAGCTCCACATCTCGAACAGGTGGAACTCCTGTTCGACATGGGATGGTGTGCCCCGATGATAAAGTCATGAGGTTGCTGGCAATGTATTCATATTTTGTGGCATGTTGTGCTGTTCATGTTGCTGAACATGAGGGGTTGCTAATATCTGCTGTCCTTCTAGCAAGAACTGCAAATCCACACTTGTCTGTTGTCTAATTGAGTATTGCCTCTCTTTGTAGCAGATGATGGGGATAAACGAGGAAGTCGCTTTTGGCCAAAATGTCTCGAAAGCAATGATCGATTGGAAAAAAATCAATTTAAGACTATGGGAATTCAAGGTAAATCTTAAAGATTAAAAAATTGTTTGAAAGGTGGTAACAATGGGTATTTACTAGAGGAATCATATTGGCGCGGGCGCAAAAAAATTGTCAGTCATTAACAGTGGCGCGTAGGCTACAGACATGCCTGGCTTAGGTATTGGATTACTAAGTATGCCATGGAGGGGGTCACAGAGTATTTATGGAATGAGTACTGCACACAGTTTTGGTCGTCTTATTTAAGGAGTATAAAAACAGGGAGGTCCTCCTGCAACTGTACAGGGTCTTGGTGAGACCAGACCTGGAGTACTGCATACAGTTTTGTTCTCCTTATTTAAGGAGGGACATACTTGCATTGGAGGTAATTCAGAGAAGGTTCACTAGGTTGATCCCTAGGACGAAGGGCTTGTCTTATGAGAAAAGCTTGAGCAGATTGGGTCAGTACTCATTGGAGTTAAGAAGAATGAGGTGATCGTATTGAAACAAACAAGATTCTGAGGGAGCTTGACAGGGTAGATGCTGAGAGGATGTTCCCCTCGTTGGGGAATCTAGAATCTAGAACTAGGCGACATAGTTTCAGAATAATGAGTCACTCATTTACGGCGGAGATGAGGAGGAATTTCTTCTCTGAGGTTCGTGAATCTTTGGTATTCTCTACCCGAGAGAGCTGTGGGAGCTGAGTCATTTAATATATTCAAAGCTGAGATTCTTTAGAACTATAAGGGAGTCGAAGGTTATGGAGAATAGGCAGGAAAGTGGAGCTGAGCCCAAGATCAGATCGGCCATGATCTTATTGATTGGCAGAGCAGGCTCGAGGGGCTGTATGGCCTACTCCTGCTCCTATTTCTTATATTCTTATGGATAAGGAAACAGTTTCAAGATTTACCTTTTCTAATATTCCAATAAAGGTCAATGGAAGTTTGAGGAACAGCACCTCATCTTTTGATTAGGCACTTTACAGCCTTCTACTCAACATCGGGTTCAACAATTTCAGATCAGAACCACTGTTCACTTTTTTTGGACAGCAGCTGCTGGTAACAATTCTGCTGTTGCCATTTACAGCTCCTCTAGACCCATCTTGTGTTTCTTCACTTACCACCATTATCATCCTCTTTTGTCTTACACCATCATCCTTTTGTCATTTAATCTCAAAGTCACAAATGCCATCCTATAATGACAAAGACAATGGTAAACTATCCCTCCTCGTCCTTCTCAACTGGTCTGCAGCAATGTTTCCTCTCAGCTGGTCCCACGGCCCAGGACCGGCTTTTCAAATGTGAAATTTTCCATGTGCGCAAAACTATGAATGGGCTGTGCAGCCCGTTAAATGGACCGCGTACCCATAAAAATGAGGGGGAACCATTGGTCTAAGAACATAAGAATTAGGAGCAGGAGTAGGCCATTTGTCCCCTCAAGCCTGCTCTGCCATCATGACTGATGTTCTACCTAAACTCCACTTTCCTGTACTATCCCCATATCACTTGAAATCTTATCGATCTCTGCCTTGAATATACTCAACGACTGAGCATCCATAGCCCTCTGGGGTAGAGAATTCCAAAGATTCACAACCCTCTGAGGGAAGACATTTCTCCTCATCAGTCCTAAATGGCCGACCCCTTATTCTGAAACTGTGACCTTTTGAGTCTGCCGCCTTTGACACGGTTGACCATTCCATCCTCCTCCAATGCCTCTCCACAGTTATCCAGCTGAATGGGACTGCATTCGCCTGGTTCCGTTCTTATCTACAGTCGTAGCCAGCAAATCACCTGCAATGGCTTCTTTTCTTATTCTCGCAGTTACCTCTGGTGTTCCCCAAGGATCTATCCTTCGCCCCCTCCTGTTTCTCATCTACATGCTGCCCTTTGCAACATCGTTTCCACATGTATGCCGACGACACCCAGCTCTACCTCACTACCACCTCTCTCGACCCCTTCGCAGTCTCTAAAGTGTCACACTGCTTGCCCGACATCCAATACTGGACAAGCAAAAATTTACTCCAAATATTGGGAAGACCGAAGCCTGGTCTTCAGCCCCAGCCACAAACTCCACTCCCTAACCACTGATTCCATCCCCCTCCCTGGCAGTTATCTGAGGCGGAACAAGACGGTTCGCAACCTTGATGTCGTACTTGACCCCAAGGTCAGTTTCCGACCACATATCTGCCCCATCACCTATTTCCATCTCTGTAACATCACCTCACTTCGGCCCACCTCAGCTTATCTGCTACTGAAGCCCTCATCCACATCTATGTTGCATCTAGACTTGACTATTTCCGTGCACTCCAAGCCAACCTCCCATCTTCCAGCCTCTAAACTTGGTCATTCAAAACTCTGCTGCCCGTATCCTAACTCGCACCAAGTCCCATTCACCCATCACCTCTACACTGGCTCCCGGTTGAGCCTCGCCTGGATTTTAAAATTCTCATCCTCATTTTCAAATACCTCTATGACCTACCCCCTCCACATTTTTGCAACCTCCTCCAGCCCAACACCCTCCAGGATATCTACAGCCTACCAATTCTGGCCTCGTAAGCACTGCCGATTTTAATCGCTCCACCATTGGTGGCCATGCCTTCAGCTGCCAAGGCCATAAGCTCTGGAATTTCCTCCCTAAACCTCTTTTTCCTCCTTTAAGATGTTCCTTAAAATCTACCTCTTTGACCAAGCTTTTGGTCATCTGCCCATATATCTCCTAATGTGGCTCGACACCGCTCTTGTGAAATGCTTTGGGACATTTGACAATATTAAACGCACTATATAAATACAAGTTGTTGTCAATTAGAGATCTTCCCTTTTGTACTTTCCTCCCCCGCTTTCCCTGCCTCTGTACTTGCTTAAAACCTGTTGCATCTCTAACTTTTGCTAGCTCTGATGAAAGGTCAACAACTTGAAACGTTAACCCTGTTTCTCTCTCCACAGATGCTGCTTGTCCTGGGTATTTACAGCATTTTCTGTGTTTTCTTATTTGATGCAGTTTACAACCGTATGTACCTCCAAGGTCATCATTATCATCATCATAGGCAGTCCCTCGAAACGAGGATGACTTGCTGCCACACCAAAAAAAAGGATGAGTTCACAGGTGTTTCGAAAGAAGAAGCCGAACTACATCATCAAGGGTGGAAGATGCCAGTGCGTGGATTTTTTTTAAACATGTGGTGGCTGTTGCACACCAGCCACCACACAGGCTTGACAGAGCTAGGTCTTGGTCCAGTGGCAAGGGTTATCCAAGACAACTGGAGACCTGATCTGCTGCATGGACCTAGTGCGCTCACATATCGCAGTGTGGGCTGACCCGTGCTGCCCCTGGGACCCTGGCCCTGAACTCACGCCTCTCCTGGGCCCCGATCACATCCCTCCATAGTCTCTCACAGCTCCTTCGCCCCGATCTCGTCGCTCCTGCTGCACCTGCCCGCGCGCCAATCACTGACCTGGACCTTGCTGATGTTACTCTTCACTGCCGGCGTCCTCCTACACCAGCTTGCGATGTACCTTGCAATGGTATGCCTTCACACTGTCGAGGGGCCGCCGCTCACCGCTCCCTTTATGGAGCCCCGACCGTCCGCTGATGGTCTCTCGCAGGTTGGGGCCTCCACGCTATCCTCCAAGGTAACCCCTCCCTTTCAATGCGGAAAAGCCCAAGGCTCACCAGTCTTTCCTCAGACCTCTAACACTAGGGTAATAACTGACCAGTCACTGCGAATTTTCCCCAATTAACTTGCCAGGCTAACTTGCAGACTAAAGCTCTATAGAGTGGTCCTGCTGGACACGTGGAGCAGGAAATTATTGGCGCTCTATGCCAATAAGCTGCAACTGATTACACACCAGTAGCCATGGCTCGTGCCACACTGTGCTTAAGATCTGTGGGCTAAGCCAAGTAGATTGCATCCCTATGGTGTGCACAGTCCACACTGACGAACAGAAATCTCAACCTGTGAGTTTTTCAATAGCTTAGTTTGGAGGCTGTCGAGATGGGTTTCCACATGTCAGACACCCAAGTAACAAAAAAAATCTCATATTATTATCTTGCAATTATTACCACAACATGAGCAACATGCAATTTATATCCATACCTTCATATTACTATTGGGGGGTGGGGGGGGGCTTTTCAGCTGTGAATACAACTACAAAACAGGACCAGTGTGTCTCAGTCAGCAAACTGAGATTTATGAACATTTTGTCCTAGTATTGCTTTATGCTTCGATTTGGCTAATTGCATAGCAGGATTAGTGACTAGATAAGCAGCTTATTTAGCTACCTGAGATGCAATCAGCCAGCCTGATTACAAATGCGCACAAATAGAAAGAATCTTACCAGCCCTGCTGTCAAAATAGTCGTGATTGACAGCGGGGCGGAAATCTGCTCTGAACCCGCCTCCTTGCGAATTTCCCAAGTGTAGGCACTGCCTGCGGATTGCAGACCCAGCAATAAGCTATTTAAGCAGCATTTTTCCAGGGCCGAACCATTTTACCAAGTTTTTAAAAAAAACTAGGTTCCCATCCCTCGGGGATCACGTCAGGTAAGTGTGTCGGGTTCTCAACAACTCTGGATTGGATTGGTTTGACTAGTTGACAGCTGTACAAGTGGTATAAAAGCTACCATTTCAATTTACAATCTTAGAAGCTGGAGCCTTCAGGATTTGGAATACACTTTTCAGCTTTATGGAGGCTTGAAGTGTTTGCAGTGAACTCTCTATCTAGTGTCACCTCCTTGGTGCAACCTCTCACCATTGACAGATCGCTTCTGTTATCTCAAATTCAGCTGCCATCGATTCCAGCATCATCGTTGCCCTTGAAAAAAATTTCACCTTGGTCCGCAGAACCCCATCACAATCAGCCCCAACACCAACATCACCAGGTGCACCAGCATCACCATTAACCGTCTCTGCAATCACCTCTGCAAAGGACAGGGGGCAGCAGCACCGACCACATTGTTGCCTGGGATGGCCTCACCGTGGCCACATTTACTTCACTTGATGTTATATACCCTGACTGCCACATGTGCCAGGTTGGCACCACCCCACACCAAGACCATAAAGCATCCCTACAATGCCCAAGCCATTCCTTTCACACTCATCACCATTATTGAGGGGGGGGGGGTCCCATTATGCCTCACCATTCACTGCAACTCACTAACCACTTCCAAAGGTGCACACAGATCTGTCCAAGAAGGCAAAGTGTTAAAAATAAAGATTTCAATGTTTGACAACACATTAGCAGAAATAACACCCAAGTGCCTACCTTTGTGTTGTTAGTTGGTATGATTGGACAAGGATGAGGGTGAATGTGAGGGGTGGCTAGTGCGATGGGGATGTGATAATGCAGATAGAGACAGAGGGATAGGTGAAGGTGCAAGGTAAGTTGGTGTGAGTAAGGATATGCAGGGGCAGGGTAGGCAGAGTGATGGGGTTGCGATGAATGGCACAGCAGGATGAGGTTAAGTGTGGCTTTGCAGTAACACTTCATCATTGAAAGGTTTGCGCCACTGCAGCCAGGTCCTCCAGATCATATCCCTGCTTGTGCCCTCCTGTACAATGTGCAACCAGGCTGCGTTGATAGGAGAGCCCGAGTGCAGCCGTGCACCTGTGTGCAGTGATTGTCAGCGTTTGTAGCACCTCAATGCTGTAGAACACAGACAACACAACTGTCAAGATTTATGTGGGCATGATCCCTTTCGGGAAACTGGCTGATGATGCATCATCGGATGATGTCATCAGATCCGGTTCCTTTAAATTGGCCAGGAATACACAATAAATGGAAGGATACCGAGAGGTGTGGAAGAACAAGCGCGAAGAGCCGTTTGACCTACTCCTGCTCCTATTTCTTATGTTCTAACAGAGTACTTGTCCACAGATCCTTAAAGGTAGCAGGACAGGTCGATAAGGTAGTTAAAAAGGCATATGGAATGCTTTCCTTTACTAGCTGAGGCATAGAATACAAGTGTTTGATGGGACAGTGTAAAGGGAGCTTTATTCTTTACCTAACCCGTGCTGTACCTGCCCTGGTACAGTAAGGCGAGCGGCCCCTGGACAGCGTGGCGGCCCCGACCTGCATGGGGACACTAGCTTCAGGTCGGGGCCATAAAAGGCAAGAGTTGAGCGGCCCCTGGATAGCGTACCACTTCAGGGAGCAACGCTAGGTGCTGCAAGAGGGCGATGGCAATGAAGAGGGCAACTGGATTGGATGTCACCAGACCTCAGGTTGGTACAGCAGGAGTGGCAATGTTGGGGCGAAGGAGCGTGATCATGGAGCAATGTGATTGGGGCCCAGGAGAGGAGAGGGCCCTGGGGCAGCATGGGCCAGCCCACACTGCGATGAGTGTGCACACTAGGTCCATGCAGCAGAGATGGTCTCCAATCGTCCTGGTTAATCCTTGCCACTGGACCAAGAACTAGCTCTGTCAAGCCCGTGTGGTGGCTGGTATGCAACGGCCACCACACATTAAAATAATCCACACACAGGCATCTTCCATCCTTCAACATGTAGTTTGGGACCTGGAACATGAGGTCCTTCATTGAAACACCTGATCCCTTTTTGGTGTGGAAGCAAGTCATCCTCGATACGAGGGACCGCCCAAGAAGAAGAATACAAGAGCAGGGAAGTTATGCTAGAACTGTATACAATATTTGTTATGCCACAGCTTGAGTACTGCGTGCAGTTCTGGTCATCACATTACAGGAAGGATGTGATTGCACAAGAAAGGGTGCAGGGGAGATTTACGAGGATGTTACCAGGACTCGAAAACTTTAGCCATGAGGAAAGATTGGATTGGCTGGGGTTGTTTTCCTTGGAACAGGAGGCTGAGGGGAGTTTTAATTGATGTGTATAACATTTATAAGGGGCCTAGATAGAGTGGATAAGAAGGACCTATTTCCCTTAGCAGAGGGGACAATAACCAGGGGGCTTAGATTTAAAGTAGTTGGTAGAAGGATTAGAGGGGAGATGAGGAAACATTTCTTCACCCAGAGGGTGGGGGTCTGAAACACACGGCCTGAAAGGGTGGTAGAGGCAGAAACCCTCATCACACTTAAAGAGCCGTAACCTACAGGGCTACGGACCTAGTGATGGAAGGTGGGATTAGGCCGGGTATCTCTTTTACGACCGGCACCGACACGATTGGCCGAATGGCTTCCTTCTGTGTCGTAATTTTCTATGATTCTATGATAATCTCGCAGGGCAGGCTTAACAAGCCCGATCTAGGGAAAGTAGTGGGGGAAGTAGACATGGAGCCAGGAGCGGGGTCGCAATCACCTCGCATGTTTCCTGCCTCTCTCCCCCTCAGTAGAAAAAATCGAGCCCATAGTTTGCACAACTCCTTTAAAGTATGAACCACAAATCCCACAGAACAAAAAAGACACTCATGCTCACATTTTGGTTTAAAAATGAATTTCCAGTGTAGAAAATTTAGGTCCTAAATGCTCACATGGAAACATTTTTAAATGTGCACAAACCCTTCAAAATCCTTGTGCAACAGATGAAAATAAAGGTTTAGGCCGCAATGGCAAATATGGAAGTGCTCAAAACAAAAAATTCACCTTCGGCTCCTTTCACTCCATATGGTCCTCCAGCTCCAAAACTCCTGAACACTTGGTTCCTGACTTTGGACATCAACACACACCCTCACTTTTGCCCACCATGTTGAAAAGGCCATCATCTTCCTCTGTCTACTTTGCTTTCATCTCCTCTCCCCTTCTTTAAAGAAATGAACTTTACAGAACGTATAAAGCACTAGTAAATCTCACTGTGCCCAGAGAAGACACTCTGCTGAACTAACATAGGTGGTCTCAGCAAGTTTTTTTTTTTTTTGAGGGTCACACGTCAAATTTTAATGGGGATGCGGGGGGTTGCAGGGAAGGGCGAGAAAGAATTCCTTTACTACGAAGTACTCGGTTTCTTGATTGAATATAGCCATCAACAACATTTGGAGAGATGGCATTAATTTCTTCCTATGGAGGCCTGCTATTTTGGGTCTCAAATCCATGAAGCAAAATGGATGATCTCGAAGAGAGAGGAATATTCCCTCTCCTTTGCGGAGCACAGACATAAATGCTCTTCCTGATAATTATGTCCCTCAGTAGGAAGGTAAATTCGCAGTGCAGCTACTGCAGCATGTTTAGCATCGAGTCTAAGCTTCAAGACCACAAGTCCATGAATTAAGCTCCACTTTGGTTCCAAATATTTCCTGCTAGTTCATACTGCAGGATTTGGGAATTTTCTAAATTTATGTTACAGATTTGCCAATTTGACAGAAACATTGCTGGAAAAGTCTGACACTTCAGCAATCACATTGTTCACAGGTTAAGTTTGCCCACTTACTGCATTGAAGTTAGAAAACATCTAATGCAACATTACACGTAAGCCCAACGTCAGTGAACAGAATTCCAAATAATTTTGCTGAGGGCATTTGAATTTTAGCTTGGTCCTATAAATCACCCAGCACTATTCTTACGGATTCTAGTAAGCCAGAGTTTAATGGTGACAAACTTATTCTGGGTAACAAACAAGCGTTTTAGGGTAGAGCAGAGTTACTGGATGAGGAAAAGTGTTAATAGGTGCAGAGTTCAACAACAACAGCTCAGTAAGTACCTTTCTAACAGGGTTAGCGGGAATTAAGGCTTGCTCTGAGAGATCGAGACCATCAATAAACTCCGTACAGTCTGAGAGTGGTGCATCCTGCAACAGTAAATTGAGTAAACAGTGCAAACCATACCCTCTCCCCTTAAAGACTGGACAACTCAAATCCATCATGATATCAAGTCATTTTCATGCAACTTAAGTATTCCAGCAGCAGGATGGCTAGGAGAGGATGGCATGCAGGCTATAAACCAACTCTGGATGATGTGCATATAGGGGGTTTCAACCAGTCAAACTTTCATGATCTCATACACTATTAGTTTATTAGAGAAACTTCACCAAAAGAAATGTAACTAATCCTGTATCGAGGAAGAGTGTGAAATTCTGGATGAAATAAACATAGTGAGAGGAGGTATTAAAGAGCTTAGCAGCTCTGAACGTAGATAAGTCCCCAGGCCCGGATGAAATGCATCCCAGGCTGTTGAGTGAAGTAAAAGAGGAAATAGCAGAGGCCTTGACCATCATTTTCCAGTCCTCTTTGGATTTGGGCATGGTGCCGGAGGACTGGAGGACTGCTGATGTGGTACCCTTGTTTAAGAAGGAGAAAGGGATAGGCCAAGTAATTCCAGACCTCTCAGCCTAACCTCAGTGGTGGGAAAATTATTGGAAAAACCTGAAAGACAGGATAAATCTACATTTGGAAAGGCAAGGATTAATTAGGGACAGTCATCACGGATTTGTTAAGGGAAGATCGTGTTTGACTAACCTGATTGAATTTTTTGAGGAGGTAACCAGGAGGGTAGTGCGTACGATGTAGTGTATATGGACTTTAGCAAAGCTTTTGATAAGGTCCCACATGGTAGACTGATCACGAAGGTTAAAGCCCATGGGATCCAGGGGAAATTGGCTAGTTGGATCCAAAATTGGCTTAGCGATAGGAAGCAAAGGATAATGGTTGATGGATGTTTGTGACTGGAAGGATGTTTCCAGTGGGGTTCTGCAGGGCTCAGTGATTTTTGTGGTGTATATTAATGATTTAGATTTGAATATACGGCGTATAATTAAGAAGTTTGCAGATGACACTAAAATTGGCTGTGTGGTTGATAATGAAGAGGAAAGCCATGGACTACTGGTCAGGTAGGCAGAGCAGTGGCAAATGGAATTTAATTCAGAGAAGTGTGAGGTAATGCACTTTCGGAGGGCTAATAAGGAAAGGGACACTTAATAGTGTCGATGAACAAAGGGACCTTGGAGTGCTTGTCCACAGATCCCTGAAAGTAGCAGGCCAGGTGGATAAGAAGGCATATGGAATGCTTGCCTTTATTGGCCGAGGCAGAGAATATAAGAGCAAGGAGGTTATACTTAAATTGTATAATACTCTGGTTAGGCCACAGCTGGAGTACTGCGTGCAGTTCTGGTTGCCATATTATAGGAAGGATGTGATTGCACTAGAGAGGGTGTAGAGGAGATTTACTGGGATGCTGCCTGGAATGGAGAATCTTAGCTATGAGGACAGATTGGATAGGCTAGGTTCTCATTAGAATAGAGGAGGTTGAGAGGAGACCTCATTGGAAGTGTACAAAATTTTGAAGGGCCTGGATATAATGAATAGCATGGGCCTAGTTCCATTGGTGGAGGGGTCAATTCCGAGGGGGCATAGTTTTAAGGTGATTGGTGGAAGGCTCAGAGGGGATTTGAGGGGGAGGCTTCTTCATGCAGAGGGTTGTGGGGATCTGGAATTCACCTGCCTGGAAGGATGGTGGATGCAGAAACCCTCACCGCATTTAAAAGTTGCTTGAATGGGCACTTAAACTGCCGTAACCTACAGGGTTACGAACCTAGAGTTGGTAATTGGGATTAGACTGGATAACCTTTTGTTGGCTGGCGCAGATATGATGGCAAATACTGCAGGGAATCGAATACGGCCAGGGTGATCTCCTGAACTAGTTTCAATCGCCTGGATGGGTCGGAGAGAAATTTTCCCCAATTGGCTTGGGTTTTAACTGGTTTTTGCCTCTCCCAGGAGATCACATGGCTCCGGTTGGGGTGGAATGTAGAATGTTTTAGTATAAAAGTGTCGCAGTTGTGTGGGGCGGACTGATTGGGCTGGGCGCTCTTTACCTTTCCGCCATTGTTCATAGGTTTGTATGTAACCTTCAGGGCTGCTGACCGAAGACAGTGAAGCTCTTTGTCGGCCGGTGCGCACACGATGGGCCGAAATGGCCTCCTTCCGCGTTGTAAATTTCTATGTATTAAATATGTGCTGTGAACAAAACTACAGTTTCCCTAATAGTAATTTTTGAATCTTGCATCCCAGTTTATGGATGCTCGAAAAAGATAAAATCTGCTGCCATTCACTCTTCATCTCAGGTAGACCAAAGGGTTTGAGAGATGTAAAAGATGAACCCACCAAAAGTGCCATTGCACGTTTCCAACTATCTTATACCACCAATAACAATTGGATAATTTCAGACTAGAGACAATTTGGGTCCCTTGAATTATTTTTACTCTAACTGGGTATCATTGTGCAGAAGTAGCAAGGCAAATTCATAATAGTTACACAGATCATAAAGTATGTTAAACAACTTGCGTTGTTAAATGAAATAATTTTTTTTTTTTAAAAAAGCATTCAATTTTAAATCACATTTTGAATCATACTGAAACACATCAAAAGCTACACAAAAATAATCAAACCATTAGCTACACTCTTTTCATATTCAAGATAGTATCTGCAACCTGCATACAGACTCCATACAGTTATTACACACTTCAGTTAGTGCAATAGCTTTCAGGCTAATGTTTTCCAGTTTAAACTCCATGTGGCATTTTTAGACACTTTACCATTTATTTACGTTATGATCTTGTACCAGAGGCCTTAGAACTGCCCAGAATTTAAACTCTGAACCAAACTTGATCAATCCCCATTCAATTTAAAGGGTACAAAGTCAAATAAATGAGGTTTTGAAAGCCTGACTAGCGTACTCAGCATGCTCATGTAATGGAGTCATATTTTAAAGTATTTAAAAAATACAAGAGCATGCACAGATGATTGCATTCAGCAATGGTTCGCAGGAGCTCTGATTAGCATGCTATTATTCGACTGTCAATATTATTTTTGCTCTGCAATATCTGCATTCTTGTTTGAATATTTTGCATAATACATTAGACACGGTAGAGTGATCACTAGCACTTACCTCCCACATAGACAAATTCTGCCATTCAAAGAATAGTGTTTGCAAAACGTTAGGCAAAGATAATGACAGACAAACTAGATGCTAATAGAAAGTGCAGAATATTTTTCTTCTACATACAGAATGTTAAGTTCTCACCTGAGCAAATGACCTATCCAGTACAACACCACAAAGTAACTGAGACTGAGGCCCTGCAGTCTTTATATCCTGCAAATTTTGTTCCCGAATCTAAAAGGGAAGAAAAATTAAAGAAATCATTATTTTTCTCTTCATGAATGTGGACCAAACATTATTTTCCCATTGCATTTAGGCATAACGCATTAACTATACCACGATGTGTACTTTTGTTTGGCTTAGTAAATCGTACAATTTCTCACTTCAGTTGGTCTCCCTTTGACTGAAAGAATGCATCATGGATAATTGAAAGTTACTGCAAAAGAACTCCACAGAAATGGCTCACACTGAAAAACGAGGATTGCAGACAAGCTCAAGTTATGGAAAAATAACAGTTTTATGGCTAGAAAGGTACGATTTCTATTTTTATCTCATCATTGAATAAGTTATTTATTTTCCTAGCACTCCTCCTGCATCAGCTGCCATTCTGAACTGAAGTTGGGATATAACCTGCCTACAGAACTTCAGTAGAATTAAGAGCACAGGAACAGGAGTAGGTCATTCGGCCCGTTGAGCCAGTTCCGCCACTCAATTACATCATGGCTGATCTGTTCCTGAATTCCATATCCATCAATATCCTTAGCTAGCAAAAATCTATCCATCAGTTTTTGATTTTTCATTTGATCTCAACAGATTTTTTTGGGGGTGGGTGGGAAAGAGAGTTCCAGATTTGTGTGAAGGAGTGCTTCCTGATTTCACTCCTAAATGGCCTAACTCTAATGTTGGAGGGGGGTGGGGGGGGAGAGAAAGAGAGTGGGGGGTCGCGCGGGGAAGGAGGGGGGGGGAAGGGGGGGCAGGGGGAAGAGCTGGGATGGGGGGGGGGGGCTGGAGGGGGAGAGAGGGGGCGGGCAGGAGGGGGCGGGCGGGGGAGCGGGAGGGGGAGGGCGGGGGGGGGGGAGGCGGGGGGGGAGGGCTGGGGGGGGGAGCGGGCAGGAGGGGGCGGGCAGGAGGGGGCGGGCAGGAGGGGGCGGGCAGGAGGGGGCGGGCAGGAGGGGGCGGGCAGGAGGGGGCGGGCAGGAGGGGGCGGGCAGGAGGGGGACGGGCAGGAGGGGGACGGGCAGGAGGGGGACGGGCAGGAGGGGGAAGGGCAGGAGGGGGCGGGCAGGAGGGGGCGGGCAGGAGGGGGCGGGCAGGAGGGGGCGGGCAGGAGGGGGCGGGCAGGAGGGGGCGGGCAGGAGGGGGCGGGCAGGAGGGGGCGGGCAGGAGGGGGCGGGCAGGAGGGGGCGGGCAGGAGGGGGCGGGCAGGAGGGGGCGGGCAGGAGGGGGCGGGCAGGAGGGGGCGGGCAGGAGGGGGCGGGCAGGAGGGGGAAGAGCGGGGGCGGGCAGGAGGGGGAAGAGCGGGGGCGGGCAGGAGGGGGAAGAGCGGGGGCGGGCAGGAGGGGGAAGAGCGGGGGCGGGCAGGAGGGGGAGAGCGGGGGCGGGCAGGAGGGGGAGAGCGGGGGCGGGCAGGAGGGGGAGAGCGGGGGCGGGCAGGAGGGGGAGAGCGGGGGCGGGCAGGAGGGGGAGAGAGGGGGCGGGCAGGAGGGGGAGAGAGGGGGCGGGCAGGAGGGGGAGAGAGGGGGCGGGCAGGAGGGGGAGAGAGGGGGCGGGCAGGAGGGGGAGAGAGGGGGCGGGCAGGAGGGGGAGAGAGGGGGCGGGCAGGAGGGGGAGAGAGGGGGCGGGCAGGAGGGGGAGAGAGGGGGCGGGCAGGAGGGGGAGAGAGGGGGCGGGCAGGAGGGGGAGAGAGGGGGCGGGCAGGAGGGGGAGAGAGGGGGCGGGCAGGAGGGGGAGAGAGGGGGCGGGCAGGAGGGGGAGAGAGGGGGCGGGCAGGAGGGGGAGAGAGGGGGCGGGCAGGAGGGGGAGAGAGGGGGCGGGCAGGAGGGGGAGAGAGGGGGCGGGCAGGAGGGGGAGAGAGGGGGCGGGCAGGAGGGGGAGAGAGGGGGCGGGCAGGAGGGGGAGAGAGGGGGCGGGCAGGAGGGGGAGAGAGGGGGCGGGCAGGAGGGGGAGAGAGGGGGCGGGCAGGAGGGGGAGAGAGGGGGCGGGCAGGAGGGGGAGAGAGGGGGCGGGCAGGAGGGGGAGAGAGGGGGCGGGCAGGAGGGGGAGAGAGGGGGCGGGCAGGAGGGGGAGAGAGGGGGCGGGCAGGAGGGGGAGAGAGGGGGCGGGCAGGAGGGGGAGAGAGGGGGCGGGCAGGAGGGGGAGAGAGGGGGCGGGCAGGAGGGGGAGAGAGGGGGCGGGCAGGAGGGGGAGAGAGGGGGCGGGCAGGAGGGGGAGAGAGGGGGCGGGCAGGAGGGGGAGAGAGGGGGCGGGCAGGAGGGGGAGAGAGGGGGCGGGCAGGAGGGGGAGAGAGGGGGCGGGCAGGAGGGGGAGAGAGGGGGCGGGCAGGAGGGGGAGAGAGGGGGCGGGCAGGAGGGGGAGAGAGGGGGCGGGCAGGAGGGGGAGAGAGGGGGCGGGCAGGAGGGGGAGAGAGGGGGCGGGCAGGAGGGGGAGAGAGGGGGCGGGCAGGAGGGGGAGAGAGGGGGCGGGCAGGAGGGGGAGAGAGGGGGCGGGCAGGAGGGGGAGAGAGGGGGCGGGCAGGAGGGGGAGAGAGGGGGCGGGCAGGAGGGGGAGAGAGGGGGCGGGCAGGAGGGGGAGAGAGGGGGCGGGCAGGAGGGGGAGAGAGGGGGCGGGCAGGAGGGGGAGAGAGGGGGCGGGCAGGAGGGGGAGAGAGGGGGCGGGCAGGAGGGGGAGAGAGGGGGCGGGCAGGAGGGGGAGAGAGGGGGCGGGCAGGAGGGGGAGAGAGGGGGCGGGCAGGAGGGGGAGAGAGGGGGCGGGCAGGAGGGGGAGAGAGGGGGCGGGCAGGAGGGGGAGAGAGGGGGCGGGCAGGAGGGGGAGAGAGGGGGCGGGCAGGAGGGGGAGAGAGGGGGCGGGCAGGAGGGGGAGAGAGGGGGCGGGCAGGAGGGGGAGAGAGGGGGCGGGCAGGAGGGGGAGAGAGGGGGCGGGCAGGAGGGGGAGAGAGGGGGCGGGCAGGAGGGGGAGAGAGGGGGCGGGCAGGAGGGGGAGAGAGGGGGCGGGCAGGAGGGGGAGAGAGGGGGCGGGCAGGAGGGGGAGAGAGGGGGCGGGCAGGAGGGGGAGAGAGGGGGCGGGCAGGAGGGGGAGAGAGGGGGCGGGCAGGAGGGGGAGAGAGGGGGCGGGCAGGAGGGGGAGAGAGGGGGCGGGCAGGAGGGGGAGAGAGGGGGCGGGCAGGAGGGGGAGAGAGGGGGCGGGCAGGAGGGGGAGAGAGGGGGCGGGCAGGAGGGGGAGAGAGGGGGCGGGCAGGAGGGGGAGAGAGGGGGCGGGCAGGAGGGGGAGAGAGGGGGCGGGCAGGAGGGGGAGAGAGGGGGCGGGCAGGAGGGGGAGAGAGGGGGCGGGCAGGAGGGGGAGAGAGGGGGCGGGCAGGAGGGGGAGAGAGGGGGCGGGCAGGAGGGGGAGAGAGGGGGCGGGCAGGAGGGGGAAGAGAGGGGGCGGGCAGGAGGGGGAAGAGAGGGGGCGGGCAGGAGGGGGAAGAGAGGGGGCGGGCAGGAGGGGGAAGAGAGGGGGCGGGCAGGAGGGGGAAGAGAGGGGGCGGGCAGGAGGGGGAGAGAGGGGGCGGGCAGGAGGGGGAGAGAGGGGGCGGGCAGGAGGGGGAGAGAGGGGGCGGGCAGGAGGGGGAGAGAGGGGGCGGGCAGGAGGGGGAGAGAGGGGGCGGGCAGGAGGGGGAGAGAGGGGGCGGGCAGGAGGGGGAGAGAGGGGGCGGGCAGGAGGGGGAGAGAGGGGGCGGGCAGGAGGGGGAGAGAGGGGGCGGGCAGGAGGGGGAGAGAGGGGGCGGGCAGGAGGGGGAGAGAGGGGGCGGGCAGGAGGGGGAGAGAGGGGGCGGGCAGGAGGGGGAGAGAGGGGGCGGGCAGGAGGGGGAGAGAGGGGGCGGGCAGGAGGGGGAGAGAGGGGGCGGGCAGGAGGGGGAGAGAGGGGGCGGGCAGGAGGGGGAGAGAGGGGGCGGGCAGGAGGGGGAGAGAGGGGGCGGGCAGGAGGGGGAGAGAGGGGGCGGGCAGGAGGGGGAGAGAGGGGGCGGGCAGGAGGGGGAGAGAGGGGGCGGGCAGGAGGGGGAGGGAGGGGGCGGGCAGGAGGGGGAGGGAGGGGGCGGGCAGGAGGGGGAGGGAGGGGGCGGGCAGGAGGGGGAGGGAGGGGGCGGGCAGGAGGGGGAGGGAGGGGGCGGGCAGGAGGGGGAGGGAGGGGGCGGGCTGGAGGGGGAGGGAGGGGGCGGGCTGGAGGGGGAGGGAGGGGGCGGGCTGGAGGGGGAGGGAGGGGGCGGGCTGGAGGGGGAGGGAGGGGGCGGGCTGGAGGGGGAGGGAGGGGGCGGGCTGGAGGGGGAGGGAGGGGGCGGGCTGGAGGGGGAGGGAGGGGGCGGGCTGGAGGGGGAGGGAGGGGGCGGGCTGGAGGGGGAGGGAGGGGGCGGGCTGGAGGGGGAGAGAGGGGGCGGGCTGGAGGGGGAGAGAGGGGGCGGGCTGGAGGGGGAGGGAGGGGGCGGGCTGGAGGGGGAGGGAGGGGGCGGGCTGGAGGGGGAGGGAGGGGGCGGGCTGGAGGGGAAGAGAGGGGGCGGGCTGGAGGGGAAGAGAGGGGGCGGGCTGGAGGGGAAGAGAGGGGGCGGGCTGGAGGGGAAGAGAGGGGGTGGGCTGGAGGGGAAGAGAGGGGGCGGGCTGGAGGGGAAGAGAGAGAGAGAGAGAGAGAGAGAGAGAGAGAGAGAGAGATTTTTTAATTGGATATTTTAGCAGAGATTGGGATGTATGAAGAATCTCCCACAGAATGGAGCACTATTTAAGCCCGGAATGGATTTGGGTTTTATGGAGAGTTGAGTTGTTGAGGAGAAATGAAGTGATGGGCAACAGGAAACCAAGCTTCTTGCGCACAACTTTAGCACTGGTGATCTTAAGAGTTCTATGAGGTCGGAGGAGATAGTTAGGCCAAGGATGTCAACAGATGAAGGAGGATTAAGAATGAAAGCATCAAGGGCAAGAGATGGTAGCTGATTAAACTTGAGACTTGAAGAGCAGGTACTTGAAGAACTGAAACAAGATCTGCATTGCTGCACTGAATGTCATGGGGTCGATGATGATAGCAGTCGCTGAATGATTCTCTTTGCAAGGAATGGAGGATGCATGATCTGAAGTGAGTTGATGAATATTGAGTGAAATCATCAAGAAACTTGGATGATGAGTGAAGGAGGCCATTAATGTGAAGGGAGAGTATGAAAAGATGCAGCTGAGGAATTGTTGACGGAATGCAGGAAAAAAATCCAAGAATGAATCAACTACAGCACAGATGTAATAATTTGAGGACACTAGAGTGCCTTGAGTGCAGCTTTGATGGGAGAACATATGATGGTAACTTGTTTAGAGTACACGGTGACAGAGTAACAAGGCTTTGGAGTTATTACAGGTAATGTGAAATGATTTCAAGTGCTCAACAGCAGAGTTGAAAAGGTGTGCAAGTTAGGCAACAGTGCAAGGGCTGTGCTAAAAATGATCATGTATTAGACCAAAACTTTTAAGGTACAGGATGATCTTGGTGTTAACAGCAGTTTCCGTAACTTTATAAAGTGCCCAGGTTAAGGGCAATAGGGCAGTAGCTGGCTGGGTAATAAAGAGGGATAGAACGAAGAACAGCAAATTAAGCTATTTAGCAAAAGAACTGAGGGAGGGGGATAAGTGATGAGGAGAATCTTCTTTACGCAGCCAACGGTCATGATCGGAATGCACGGCCTGAAAGGGTGGTGGAAGCAGATTTCAACTTTCAAAAGAGAATTGGATAAAGACTTGAAAAGGAAAAATTTGCAGTGCTATGTGGAAAGGACAAGGGTGTAGGACTAATTAGATAGCCCCCTTCTGTGCTGGAAGATTCTACAATTCCAATCGACCTACCACTCTGTAGCACAGTATGTCAACATAGCAACATGCCATACTCAGACAACCCCTCACCCTACTTCGTTCATCATTGCTTTGTAACAGCATTACAACTTAGTCTTCAAAATAACTGCACGCTTAGAATTTATGAAACATGAAAAAAAAACTGGATTGTGCAACACATTTTATTTTCACAGACATTTAATTTCAAAATATAAATGCAAATACTGAAAACCCCAAACTCCTTAAAAGCACCACTTCATCCCATCTTTAGTGAAGTTTTTTAAAATAGATATTAAAAGAATTTTTAGCCTTTAACTTGTCCCAAAAGGTGGCACTTCAAAAAAATATTAGGTTACTAAGTCACTAATGTGCAAGTTGTCATGATTTCCACTCAAGGGGGAATGATGTTGGCAATAACTCAATCTTATGGAGCACACGCTCTTAATATGAGCGCAACACAATCCATAAAAGTACATCAAAAAATAAAGGAAGGAAGAAATACAGCTTTAAAATTGAATTAGGAAATAAGAGACTGTAGCTAGGAATTTAAAAATGCATCGATATCTAGGTACTGTATTGGTAGGAAATGGAAACAAAACAGATTTAATTTTTTTTGAATCCTCCAGACAAAAAGGTGTCGCTTGGATAATAGCAGGTTATGCAGAATGTTCAAACAAAATAAATGTTTAATTATTGACTAGCTTGGACAATTGCCTAACTACCTTAAATTCCTGGACTTTAAAATCGAGAGATCTATCAAAATACAATAAACAATCAAGTAATTACATGACATTTCAAGCTACTGCTTTCAAATTGTTCGGACCTTTCAGCCTGGATGCAGAACCAATTATTTATAAGATTACAGGAGGACAGGACAGATTAGCAAATGTGCAGATAAGTGACAGATGCAGTGCAGTGTAGATAAATATAAAGTAGTACATTTTGGGGAAAGGATCAAATGGTAAGAGTGGAGAATGCACATCTAGGGGTACAGATACACCGATCACTAAAGGTGGGAGTGCAGGTAGAGAATCGCCCCCCCCCCCCCCCCCTCCCCGAGAGACAAAATGTGATTCTAGGGTTTTTAGACATAAAGGCATTGAATATAAAAGCAAACGATAAATATTTACAAGAATATTGGTTAGGCAACAGATGGCGTATTGTGCTGTAGTTCTGGACACCCCATTATAGGAAAGATATTACAGCCATGGAAAGAGTATAAAGAGTTACTAGAATGACAAGGAATTATAAATTATAGTTATGAAGGGGTCTAGACAGAGTAGATAGAGAGAAACTGTTCCCATTAGTGGAAGGGTCAAGAACTAGAGGGCACAGATTTAAGGTGATTGGCAGAAGAACCAAAGGTGACATGAGGAAAAACTCTTACGCAGCGAGTGGTTAGGATCTGGAATTCACTGCCTGAAAGGGTGGTGAAGGCAGACTCAATTGTGGCTTTCAAAAGGAAATTCGATAAGTACCTAAAGGAAAATAAATTTGCAGAGCTATGGGGAAAAGGCGAAGGAGTGGGACAAGCCGAGGCGCTCTTGCAGAGAGCTGGCACAGGCTTGATAGGCCGAATGGCCTCATTCTGTGCTGTAACCATTCCTCCTCCCCACCCCCCCGGTGTAACAAAAGTTTGAGAAATCTGAGGTTTTTAAGATTACAAAAAGGTTTTGAGAGGGTAGATCATTAAAAATTATTTCCATTAGTTTATGAATTGGTAACAAGAGGGCACAGACCCGGAATTATGACAAGAACAACGGGTGCAGTTAAAAGAAATGTTTTTGGAACATGGAATAATTTACTACAAGCGGCTCTTCAGCGAGATTGTCGAATAATTTAAAAGGAAATTGTGTAAGTATATTTACAAAGGATTTAGGGAAAGGACAGGGAAATGGAATTAAGAGTAGAATTAAGAGTAGGCATTCTGAATAGCTAGCATGAGCACAGACCTGATGGGCTCAAGTGCTAACTGCCAGATTTCCCTTACAAGATGCCGGAGAAATAGCTTGGTATCGGTTAAATCAGATTGTGTTTGAGAATCTTCCCCCTTTTTAACATCACAGCTCTGGAACAAGTTGAGCTTCCAGTGATGAAATTTGACTCCGTTTAAGATTTTCTGGTTGAATTTGAACTTAAAAATAAATAACGCAGGCATTTTATCATCATAAGCCACTGAAGCATGAAGGCACTGTGCCCTGGGCCAAGGGATTGCCAAGATGTGTGGGGATCATGTCCAACTCTTCCCTATTTAGGGAGGTGGGGGCAAGTAACAACATAACAACAGGGAATGAAAGAAAAAGACTTCCTCTCAAATGCTAGCATGAAGATTTCCTCACAGATAACACAGAGATCTCTCATCCAAGCTTTTGTCAGTGCAAGGTGCCTAGCATTCATTAGACAGGCAAGGGTTTAAAAAAAAACCTGCAATGCCCACAAGTTAGTGTGAATTTTTAAGCTATCATCTGGTGGAAAAAATGTTTCCCCAACATCTCCTTTTCTACCTTGCCCTGCACTACAAGAAAAGCTCCTAGAATCTTTCATGTACAAAAGCTTGAGACCATTGACGAAAAAGACTCCCATACAGACAACAGATTGAAATGCCATGGATAGATGTATTGCTACGTGCTGCATTTCTAGTGCTAAACACAATGTTCTAAATTAAAACTTTCCTCTGATTAGGTCGCCTGCTAAAATTCAAGAAATATTCCCGTCAACAGCGTTAAAAAGAGATACAGTGCTTGGTTTCAGAATAAAACACTTTCTTTCAAGCCAGTCTTGTCCTACCTTATTCCTCATCTCTTTGAACTCACGTGGGTCAGTGTTTAGTGGCACAAACTGGTTGGGAATTGGACCAGCGGCTTCTTTTGTCCACTATAAACATCAAGAATACGAAATGGTCAGTATCCAAGTCAGCTTTTATAATTACAGAACAAATCAGACTGTAGACTGAAATAAATCATGCAGTTTACTAAAAACATTCAGTGCTTAAACATGGATTGCAGCAAGAGCATTGAACCAATGATGGCACGGTGTTCCTCGTGTCTTAAGGCAATTCATTGAGATTGTTCAAAAGTCCTATCAATTGTGCTTGTTCATAAATTTAGTCGACCCTCACTAAAAGATTCAAACCACGAGCACCAACTAGCAATTGGGACTTTAAAAATAATTCTAAGTTTTATTCAGTTGAGGAAACATTTGCCCAGTATGACTGTCAGATTGATCCAGACATTAGCATTTAATCTGTCGTCACAACCATTTAAAGAATGGCCTGTATAATTTGATTAAACAATTCTTCCAAACTCCTACTCAGAACTCAAAACATAAGAACTTAAGAAATAGGAGCAGGCCCCTCGAGCCTGCTCCACCATTTAATACAATCATGGCTGATCCGATCATGGACTCAGGTCCACTTCCCTGCCCGCTCCCCATAACCCCTTATCATTTAAGAAACTGTCTATTTCTGTCTTAAATTTATTCAATGTCCCAGCTTCCACAGCTCTCTGATGCAGCAAATTCCACAGATTTACAATCCTCAGGAGAAGAAATTCCTCCTCATCTCAGTTTTAAATGGGCAGCCCCTTATTCTAAGATTATGCCCCCTAGTTCTAGTCTCCCCGATCAGTGGAAACATCCTCTCTGCATCCACCTTGTCAAGCCCCCTCATAATCTTATACATTTCGATAAGATCACCGCTCATTCTTCTGAATTTCAATGAGTAGAGACCCAACCTACTCAATCTTTCCTCATAAGTCAACCCTTCATCTCCGGCATCAACCTAGTGAGCCTTCTCTGAACTGCCTCCAAAGCAAGTATATCCTTTCATAAATATGGAAAACAAAACTGCACGCAGTATTCCAGGTGTGGCCTCACCAATACCCTGTATAACTAGCAAGACTTCCCTGCTTTTATACTCCATCCCCTTTGCAATAAAGGTCAAGATTCCATTGGCCTTCCTGATCACTTGCTGTACCTGCATACTAACCTTTTATGTTTCATGCACAAGGATCCCCAGGTCTCGCTGTACTGTAGCAATTTTTCTCCATTGAAACAATAACTTGCTCATCAATTTTTTCTGCCAAAGTGCATAACCCCTCACTTTCCAACATTGTACTCCATCTGCCAAATTTTTGCCCACTCACTTTCCTATCTATAATCCCTTTGCAGATTTTTTTGTGTCCTCCTCACATATTGCTTTTCCTCCCATCTTTGTAACATCAGCAAACTTGGCTACTTGGTCCCTTCATCCAAGTCGTTAATATAGGTTGTAAATAGTTGGGGTCCCAGCACAGATCCCTGCGGCATCTCACTAGTTACAAATGCCAACCAGAGAATTAACCATTTATCCAGACTCTGTCTTTTCTGTTAGTTAGCCAATCCTCTATCCTTGCTAATGTATTACCTTCAACCCCATGAACTTTTATCTTGTGCAGTAACCTTTTATGTGGCACTTTCAAATGCCTTCTGGAAGTCCAAATACACCACATCTACTGGTTCCCCTTTATCCACTCTATTCGTTATATTCTCAAAGAATTCCAGCAAATTTGTCAAACATGACTTCCCCTTCATAATTCCATGCTGACTCTGCCTGACTGAATTATGCTTTTCCAAATGTCCTGTTACTGCTTCTTTAATAATGGACTCCCAACATTTTCCCAACCACAGATGTTAGGCTAACTGGTCTTATAGTTTCCTGCTTTTTGTCTGCCTCCTTTTTTTTTTAAATAAAAGAGGGGCATTACATATTCAGTTTTCCAATCTTCTGGGACCTTCATTTTGTGGAGTGCACTCACTATTTTGCTACTCTGTCAGCAAGGGGTTAAGTTTTAACAAGAACATTTTCTTTTTAAATGACATTGGTTAGCCAATAAGGCTATGCCAACAGATTATTTTAGTGAGTTACCATTGAGTATTATGTGAAGGATATTTTATTGTGTGCTCCAAAAGGTTGAAGGATGTCAGTGTTGGGAGTAGAACCTTTTTCCCACCAGACATTAGGTTTAAGAACACCCAAATCAGAGAGTGTAATTAAATGAGTGATAAATCTCTTCTACTCTGGTCAACAGATGTGCTTACTTTAGTCTTAGAGCAGTACCGCCCACTGTACAGTGATATTTCAATTACTCATACCAGCCATCCTACATAAGAACATAGGAATTGGGGACAGGAGTAGCCTATACGGTTCCTCGAGTCGGCTTCACCATTGAATAAGATCATGGCCGATCTTAGACCTTAACTCCACTTTTCCACCAGATTCCCATATCCCCCTGATTCCCCGAGAGTCCAAAAATCTACCGATCTCCACCTTGAATATACTCAATGACTCAGCATCCACAGCCCTTTGGGTAGAGAATTCCAAAGATTTACAACTCTCAGTGAAGAAATTCCTCTCCATCTCAGTCTTAAATGGCCGACTCATTATCCTGGGACTACCCCATGAATCTAGACACTCCAGTCTGGAGAAACAGCCTCTCAGCAACTACCCTGTCAATCCCCCTCAGAATCTTGTATGTTTCAATGAAATCACTCCTCATTCTTCTAAAATCGAGAATACAGGTCTAATCCACTTAACCTCTCCTCACAAGCAACCCTCTCAACCCAGGGATCCTTGTGGCCTCTGACCTGAATAATCTTTATGCAGTAGTAATGAAATGAGACCGACAACATTCCGCTTAGGGCACCTTCAACTGGAAGAGAAGCAAGAGGAAGATAATGGACTGGAGACTGTACTAAAACCAGGTGCTACTAAGGAGGTGCAGAATGTGCGTGTACACCATTGATTCATTGCTCTGCAACATTTACACAAAAGCAAAATTAAAGCATAAAATGACCAGTAGAGGGGAAGGAGGGGGGTGGTGGTGTGATATCGGTAGTCCAGAAGCTTGGTGAAGGAGTGTTTTGGGTGCAAGTCATGAGTGGGCATCACCAAAGTTCTGTACTGACATTAAAGATTTACTGGAAACCACAGTGCTAATTTATCTTTGGAACCTTTTCAACAGTTAAGGACATGAACACTAGAATTCACAACCCAGATTTCACAATATTCCCGTGGTTAATTTAGTGATTTCTAGCATTGCTCATCACGCCTGAAAGAGTACATTTTCAAAACCACCACAAGCAAACTTTAAGCACTTTATGAATTTTTTTTTAAGAAGGCAGGATCCTATCCTCCATGCATACTTTTTCTGTAAAACGGTGGGTCTGACTAGATGATCAGAACTTGCAGCCAATAAATTAAGTTTCTACATTTCAATGTACTTAAACTGAAGCTTTGACCAGTTGATCAGAACCCACCAAGCATATAAACAATGTGCAGAGAGAATAAGCATGAGCCGCCTCAAGTCCGTGAATGCCATGGACTTCTTTATTCCTCTCAGAAACAATGCATTTAGAGAGATTATGTAGAAAATAATAGAAAATAAAGCTTCGGATGTTCATCATTCCTAAAAAAAAAGGGAATTGGGATGAATATGGAAGAATGAATACTCACTCATAACCATTCTTCTGACAAAAAATTACAGCACCTTTTCACCAGAAATAATTTTAACACAGTCAAAACAAAAATACCACAACTAATACTGTATAGAGAGAGACCACCACATTAGAACAGTCAGAAATTAAAAAAAACTTCCTCTGCTTTTTTTAAAAAAAAGGACATGACATTAAAAGTAGATTAATTTTTAAAAGATTACTCAAGTCTTAAGAAATCTTACGTACAAAATGATAGCAAACCAATCAGGGCTATGATACAGCCATCACTCTGTTGTGACCACGCCAAACTTCTGGTTATAGATGGACAAGACAGACCAAATAGAATGTTCGTACATGTGAACTCACCAATAGCTCTTTTAAGAAAAAAAGCACACGAATATTTGAAAACTGTAATTGCATAATTTGCTGTCATTTTAAAATTATAGCTGGAAATCTTACTCAATGCATCACTTACAATGAAAAAAAGCGTAATTTGATTTGCAACGAGGATTCATAATAGCTACAAGAAGCTATACTGATTATTCCCACACTCTAACTTTGATAGAGAATAGAGTGAGCGGCAACATCACTTGTAAATTTAATACTCTTTTAAGTGACCGACATTTCTGGGTTTGAAATTAAAAAACGTTTACTTGGTAAATTTGAGATGGGATCAACTTTGGTCAGAATGTATTTGTGGAAAAGATGTTAACTGGTAGGATCACTAAATGACCAATTAGCTAGGGTTACATTAATCTGCCTCTAAAGATACGTACAAGTCACGTACGATTTGAGATCAGAGCCCAAAACCATCCGATTCGACTTGTTCAGGATGAAGTTTAGTTTAAGCATTGCTTAGGAAAGGCCCGGAGATGAGCCACATCTGACTGGTACTAAATTCAATCCTACACAAAAAGATAAACGTCAGTGCCTTCATACTTTGAATCAACATTATTGCATATTTTATGTATTTGCAAAAAAATAATGGGAGGGGTCATCAATTCATGCAAGACTATGCAACTGTTTTGTTCTTCAGTGTTTTA